>NC_068433.1:14898804-15166304 GCF_023373465.1 Oncorhynchus keta
AATGCACACTACAAGTCTACAACGCACTCTACAACGCACTCTACAATGCACACTACAAGTCTACAACGCACTCTACAATGCACACTACAACTCTACAACGCACTCTACAATGCACACTACAAGTCTACAATGCACGCTACAACGCACTCTACAATGCACACTACAAGTCTACAACGCACTCTACAACGCACACTACAACTCTACAACGCACTCTACAATGCACACTACAAGTCTACAACGCACGCTACAACGCACTCTACAATGCACACTACAAGTGTACAACGCACTCTACAATGCACACTACAAGTCTACAACGCACTCTACAATGCACACTACAAGTCTACAACGCACTCTACAATGCACACTACAACTCTACAACGCACGCTACAACGCACTCTACAATGCACACTACAAGTCTACAACGCACTCTACAACGCACTCTACAATGCACACTACAAGTCTACAACGCACTCTCCAACGCACTCTACAATGCACACTACAAGTCTACAACGCACATTACAACGCACTCTACAATGCACACTACAAGTCTACAACGCACTCTACAGTGCACACTACAGTGCACACTACAAGTCTACAACGCACTCTACAATGCACACTACAAGTCTACAATGCACTCTACAATGCACACTACAACTCTACAACGCACTCTATAATGCACACTACATGTCTACAACGCACGCTACAACGCACTCTACAATGCACACTACAAGTCTACAACGCACTCTACAATGCACACTACAAGTCTACAACGCACTCTACAATGCACACTACAACTCTACAATGCACTCTACAATGCACACTACAACTCTACAATGCACTCTACAATGCACACTACAACTCTACAATGAACACTACAACTCTACAACGCACTCTACAATGCACACTACAACTCTACAATGCACACTACAACTCTACAACGCACGCTACAACGCACACTACAACGCACACTACAATGCACTCTACAATGCACACTATAACACACACTATAACATTATACGCACGTTACAACTCACACTACAATGCACACTATAACACACACTATAACACTACAACGCACACTACAATGCACACTACAATGCACACTATAACACACACTATAACACTACAACGCACACTACAACGCACACTACAATGTACACTATAACACTACAACGCACACTACAATGCACACTATAACACACACTATAACACTACAACGCACACTACAATGCACACTACAACTCTACAATGCACACTACAAGTCTACAACGCACACTACAACGCACTCTACAATGCACACTACAACTCTACAATGCACTCTACAATGCACACTACAACTCGACAATGCACACTACAACTCTACAATGCACTCTACAATGCACACTACAACTCTACAATGCACACTACAACTCTACAACGCACTCTACAATGCACACTACAACTCTACAACGCACTCTACAATGCACACTACAACTCTACAATGCACTCTACAATGCACACTACAACTCTACAATGCACACTACAGCTCTACAACACACTCTACAATGCACACTACAACTCTACAACGCACTCTACAATGCACACTACAACTCTACAATGCACACTACAACTCTACAACGCACTCTACAATGCACACTACAACTCTACAATGCACACTACAACTCTACAATGCACACTACAACTCTACAACGCACTCTACAATGCACACTACAACTCTACAACGCACTCTACAATGCACACTACAACTCTACAACGCACACTACAATGCACGCTACAATGCACACTATAACACACACTATAACACTACAACGCACTCTACAATGCACACTACAACTCTACAACGCTTGCTACAACGCACACTACAACGCACACTACAATGCACGCTACAATGCACACTATAACACACACTATAACACTACAACGCACACTACAACGCACACTACAACGCACACTACAATGCACGCTACAATGCACACTATAACACACACTATAACACTATACACACGTTACAACTCACACTACAATGCACACTATAACACACACTATAACACTACAATGCACACTACAACGCACACTACAATGCACACTACAACGCACACTACAACACTATATGCACACTACAACACACTCTACAATGCACGCTACAACGCACACAACAATGCACACTATAACGCACACTATAACACACACTATAACAACACACACTACAAAACACACATACAGACACACACTATAACACACACTAAAACACACCCACACCCACTCACATTCCATGTCCTCCCATGGACTGCTGCAGTAAGGGATAGGGTTTTCCATGGACTGCTGCAGTAAGGGATAGGGTTTTCCATGGACTGCTACATTAAGGGATAGGGTTTTCCATGGACTGCTACATTAAGGGATAGGGTTTTCCATGGACTGCTACATTAAGGGATAGGGTTTTCCATGGACTGCTACATTAAGGGATAGGGTTTTCCATGGACTGCTACGGTAAGGGATAGGGTTTTCCATGGACTGCTGCAGTAAGGGATAGGGTTTTCCATGGCCTGCTATATTAAGGGATAGGGTTTTCCATGGACTGCTGCAGTAAGGGAGAGGGTTTTCCATGGACTGCTGAGGTAAGGGATAGGGTTTTCCATGGACTGCTGCAGTAAGGGATAGGGTTTTCCATGGACTGCTGCAGTAAGGGATAGGGTTTTCCATGGACTGCTGCAGTAAGGGATAGGGTTTTCCATGGACTGCTACATTAAGGGATAGGGTTTACCATGGACTGCTGCAGTAAGGGATAGGGTTTTCCATGGACAGCTGCAGTAAGGGATAGGGTTTTCCATGGACTGCTGCAGTAAGGGATAGGGTTTTCCATGGACTGCTGCAGTAAGGGATAGGGTTTTCCATGGACTGCTACATTAAGGGATAGGGTTTTCCATGGACTGCTGCAGTAAGGGATAGGGTTTTCCATGGACTGCTGCAGTAAGGGATAGGGTTTTCCATGGACTGCTGAGGTAAGGGAAAGGGTTTTCCATGGACTGCTACATTAAGGGATAGGGTTTTCCATGGACTGCTGCAGTAAGGGATAGGGTTTTCCATGGACAGCTGCAGTAAGGGATAGGGTTTTCCATGGACTGCTGAGGTAAGGGAAAGGGTTTTCCATGGACTGCTGCAGTAAAGTATAGGGTTTTCCATGGACTGCTGCAGTAAGGGATAGGGTTTTCCATGGACTGCTGCAGTAAGGGATAGGGTTTTCCATGGACTGCTGAGGTAAGGGAAAGGGTTTTCCATGGACTGCTGCAGGAAAGTATAGGGTTTTCCATGGACTGCTGCAGTAAGGGATAGGGTTTTCCATGGACTGCTGAGGTAAGGGATAGGGTTTTCCATGGACTGCTGAGGTAAGGGATATGGTTTTCCATGGACTGCCACATTAAGGGATAGGGTTTTCCATGGACTGCCACAGTAAGGGATAGGGTTTTCCATGGACTGCCACAGTAAGGGATAGGGTTTTCCATGGACTGCTGCAGTAAGGGATAGGGTTTTCCATGGACTGCTGCAGTAAGGGATAGGGTTTTCCATGGACTGCTGCAGTAAGGGATAGGGTTTTCCATGGACTGCTGAGGTAAGGGATAGGGTTTTCCATGGACTGCTGCAGTAAGGGATAGGGTTTTCCATGGACTGCTGAGGTAAGGGATAGGGTTTTCCATGGACTGCTGAGGTAAGGGATAGGGTTTTCCATGGACTGCTGCAGGAAACTAGCCTGATCCAAGGGAATATGTGAGTTGGAATAGAGTGGAGCCGACAGGTCCGATATAGCACCAATCATCACCCTGTCTCCACCCACCACCTCTACCTCCACCTCCGTCCAGCCAGGTGGCCCTAACACCTGTTACCCACCTCCTGGTGCCTCACACACACACACACACACACACACACACACACACACACACACACACACACACACACACACACACACACACACACACACACACACACACACACACACACACACACACACACACACACACACACACACGCATTGATGGATCTGGACAGACGTGGACTCACAGCAGGGAACATGGTCACACACATGGCTGGTTTGACTCTGGGTCACAGGTGCGTGTACATGCTACAGCACAGCCATAACACCATCTGAACTTCTAGGGAACTGTCCTCGGAGCCAGAATGATGAGGAAGATGGAAGAGGGGGGAGGGCAAGGGAAAGAAAGAGAGTTAGAAACCAGAAACAGAAAGCAAGAAGAAGAGAAGCAAAGAGAAACATAGAGAATAGAGAAATACCACTGGGCTCCCGAGTGGCACAGCGGTCTAAAGCACTGCATCTCGGTGCTAGAGGCGTCACTATAGACCTTGGTTTGATTCCAGGCTGTGTCACAACCGTCCGTCATTGTAAAATACGAATTGGTTCTTTAACTGACTTTCCTAGTTAAATAAAGGTTAAATAAAATAAATGTAGACACTGACTGCACTACATCCTCCCCCGCACTTTTCCAAAATAATTCCCTTTTTGTTCTCAAATAAGTAAAATAAAATATATGTAACTTTTGATCTCCACACCTTATTAGATTTTCAACATTGCAAAACCTATTTTATTTTTGTAAACTTAAGTTAAAAAAATTTTTGGGGGGAAAATAAAGACAAATGGAATGGACAAAATGATTGGCACCCAAGAGCTAGTACTTGGTTGCAACGCCTTTGGCCAAGATGACTAAGAAATGTTTCTTGTAGCCATCAATGAGCTTGCTGCACCTCTACTGGCAGTTTGGCCCAGTAGAAACTGCTCTAATTCTTCAATGTTTGAGAGGTACCCATCACCAACTGCTGTTTTCAGCTCTCGTCGTATGTAATGGCTGTGATTCACATCTTGCCTCTTCGCTGGCCACTCCAGAACATTCCAGCCTTCCTTCTTGAACCATTCCAGTCTGCTTTTGATGCGTGTTTGGGGTTGTTGTCCTTCTGGAAGACCCACATCCTTCAATAGAGAGTTTTTGGACACTCAGTTGAACATTGGACTCCGTGAAACCGTGAATAATACATCCATCAGCTCCTGACCTCGTTCAGTTGCATTGTGGGTACCTACTTTTGTCTGTCAAAGAAACTCGAAATGTATCTGTCGTTTTTTGAGGGGAGAGTGAAATAAGAGCACCGTGCTATACTTGTGTTTTTCGTCTCGAGATAAAATGTTGACATTGAGAGTGATGCCAAAATAGCGTTGCCATTCAACACAAAACAATGCCTCGGAATGAATTGCGTCGGATTTTATTGTCTTTGCCAATGAGCCAGTACACTAGTGATGTAAAGACATATCTTATTTGGAGAGCATGCTAATACATACTAGACATGCTAATATATACTAGGCATGCAAATATATACTAGTCATGCTAATATATACTAGACATGCTAATATATACTAGTCATGCTAATATATACTAGTCATGCTAATATATACTAGTCATGCTAATATATACTAGACATGCTAATATATACTAGTCATGCTAATACATACTAGTCATGCTAATATATACTAGTCATGCTAATATATACTAGTCATGCTAATATATACTAGATTTTTGGATTTTCTTGCTTGATTGTCTTTCTATTTTTTACTCTCAAAATGCCCACGAAATGTACCGTTACTTGATGATTGTAGCTGTAGCTGTCCATTGTCACATTTTCACAGTATTGTAGTTAATAATGGGTTGTTGTAGATGTTTGGAGAATTGTTAATAATAATAATAATAATAATATATGCCATTTAGCTGACGCTTTTATCCAAAGCGACTTACAGTCATGTGTGCATACATTCTACGTATGGGTACACAGGGAAATTGTTTACAAACCCACAAGCAGACACGAAATCAATGAAAGCAGACACACACACACACACACACTTTCTTTCTCTACACTCAGGTTGAGTGTAGAATGGACTACTCTATTACATTTAACATCCACCAACCTCTTTAGGTCCTCTCTCTCTCTCTCTCTCTCTCTCTCTCTCTCTCTCTCTCTCTCTCTCTCTCTCTCTCTCTCTCACTTCAATGGGCTTTATAGGCATGGGAATCGTGTTAACATTGTCAAAGCAAGTGAGGTAGATAATATACAGAAGTGAAATAAACAATCAAAATTAACAGTAAACATTACACATACAGAAGTTTCAAAACAATAGAGACATTACAAATGTCATATTATATATATACATACAGTGTTGTAACAATGTACAAATGGTTAAAGTACACAAGGGAAAATAAATAAGTAAGAAATATGTGTCTCTAATATGGTCATACATTGGGCAGGAGGTTAGGAAGTGCAGCTCAGTTTCCACCTCATTTTGTGGGCTATGCTCACCGAGTCTGTATATAGTCAAAGCTTTCCTTAAGTTTGGGTTAGTCACAGTGGTCAGGTATTCTGCCACGGTGTACTCTCTGTTTAGGGCCAAATAGCATTCTAGTTTGCTCTGTTTTTTTGTTCATTCTTTCCAATGTGTCAAGTAATTATCTTTTTGTTTTCTCATGATTTGGTTGGGTCTAATTGTGCTGCTGTCCTGGGGCTTTGTGGGGTGTGTTTGTGAACAGAGCCCCAGGACCAGCTTGCTTAGGGGACTCTTCTCCATGTTCATCTCTCTGTAGGTGATGGCTTTGTTATAGAAGGTTTGGGAAGGTGGTTGTAAAATCTCTCTCTCTCTCTCTCTCTCTCTCTCTCTCTCTCTCTCTCTCTCTCTCTCTCTCTCTCTCTCTCTCTCTCTCTCTCTCTCTCTCTCTCTCTCTCTCTCTCTCTCTCTCTCTCTCTCTCTCTCTCACTCTCTCTCTCTCACACACTCTCTCTTTCCCCTCTCTCTATCTCTCTCACTCTCTCTTTTCTCACACACACAGACACTCTCTCTCACTCTATCTCTCTCACTCACTCTCACTCTCTCACACTCTTTTTCACACACACACACACACACACACACACACACACACACACACACACACACACACACACACACACACACACACACACACACACACACACACACACACACACACACACACACACACACACACACACACACACACACACACTCTGTCTCACACACTCACTTTCCCTCTCTATCTCTCTCACTCACTCTCTCTCACACTCTCTCTCACACACACACTCTCTCTCGCTCTCTCTCCCTCTAGACTGCAGGCTCTCTGAGGAGGATACTATGTGATCCCATCTGCCTTACTGAGTTCCATATAGAAGCAATCATTAGGTCCTAATTAACAGACAGCTTCAATGTTAAGGCCGGATCTCTCTTCTCTCTCTCTTCCTTTTCCTCTCCTCCCAGAGAGCACAATAAACACCATGTACAGGTCACATATATAGGAGAGGGAGAGAGAGAGGGATGGACAGAAATATATAGGTGAGAGGTGGTCAGGAAATGTGTAACTGCGAGGACGAGGGAGAGAAAGAGGGAGTGAAAAGGGAAAGGGGAGGAGATGGAAGTACTGAAGAGGACAGGGAGTGAGGAATGGATAGATGGGTATAAGTGGAGGAGGGGACGATAGGAGATGGAAGTACTGAAGAGGACAGGGAGTGAGGAATGGATAGATGGGTAAGTGGAGGAGGGGACGATAGGAGATGGAAGTACTGAAGAGGACAGGGAGTGAGGAATGGATAGATGGGTAAGTGGAGGAGGGGACGATAGGAGATGGAAGTACTGAAGAGGACAGGGAGTGAGGAATGGATAGATGGGTAAGTGGAGGAGGGGACGATAGGAGATGGAAGTACTGAAGAGGACAGGGAGTGAGGAATGGATAGATGGGTATAAGTGGAGGAGGGGACGATAGGAGATGGAAGTACTGAAGAGGACAGGGAGTGAGGAATGGATAGATGGGTATAAGTGGAGGAGGGGACGATAGGAGATGGAAGTACTGAAGAGGACAGGGAGTTAGGAATGGATAGATGGGTAAGTGGAGGAGGGGACGATAGGAGATGGGGCATGGGAGCAAGAAGGACATTTGACAGCAAAGGGATAAACCCTTGCCATAATGCTACCTGAGCTTCCCACCTTGTCCCTGTTATCCCCAACATGTATTGCTCTTTCAGTCCATTTCCAGAATGTGTGGAGCTGGGTTCGGGTTAGACAACGCCTTTGAGAGGAGAAGGGTGAGAAAATACACTCTCAATGACTGTATCCTCACCTTGGCTGTCCAGACAGACACAAACATACATAAGTAGACCATGAAGCAGGACAGACCATGAAGCTCCAGAAGCCTGGCCCCTGTAAATAGGTCTAATAGAACCATTGTTATGAGAGGACAATGTTCCTGAATGAACATATTTGTGCCGTTAATTCTCTGGGATAGCGTCCCACCTGGCCAAGAGCCAGGGAAAATGCAGAGCGCCAAATTCAAATAAATTACTATAAAATTCAAACTTTCATTAAATCACACATGCAAGATAGAAAATTAAAGCTACACTTGTTGTGAATCCAGGGAACATGTCAGATTTCATGTCAGATTTAACCTCTGTAAACAAAGAGAGAAAGCATATTTCAACCATGCAGGCGCGACACAAAACGCAGAAATAAAAATATAATTCATACCTTACCTTTGACGTGCTTCTTTTGTTGGCACTCCAATATGTCCCATAAACATCACAAATGGTCCTTTTGTTCCATTAATGTCCATTTATTTGGTGCATTTGATCCAGAAAAACACAGGTTCCAACTTACGCAACATGACTACAAAATATCTCATAAGTTACCTGTAAACTTTGCCAAAACATTTCAAACTACTTTTGTAATACAACTTTAGGTATTTTTTAACGTAAATAATTGATCAAATTGAAGACGGGATGATCTGTGTTCAATACAGGAGGAAAACAAACTGGATTGTATTCCCAATGAAAACCCATTGAAAAGAGAGTGACCTCAACAACAAAAAATCTGAATGGTTTGTCCTCGAGGTTTCACCTGCTAAATAAGTTCTGTTATACTCACAGACATTATTCATACAGTTCTATAAACTTCAGTGCTTTCTATCCACATCTACTAATACAATGCATATCTTATCTTCTGGGGATGAGTAGCAGGCAGTTGAATTTGGCCATGCATTTCATCCGGATGTGAAAATACTGCCCCCTGTCACCAAAAAGTTAAGTGGACAAGAATAATGCACAGTTCAAAAGCTGAACTTATGGCGAGTCAAACTGAATAGAACGGGCTGGCAAGATTAAGAGCTTTGAGTGACGTACCGACACTGCAACAGGCTTCCTCGTTGGTTTTGGGTCGAGTTCTGGCATAAAATGGAGCTCTCACAGAAGTCTTCCGTTGTTGGTGTGGTAGCGAAGCAACCTTTATTTGCATGTAATTAACATATACCAGATGCGAGAAGGAATTATACAACTGTGTGTGCAGGTGATTAGGGGTGTATTCATTCCAACGATTCTGTTGAAAAAAAGTTTCCTGAATGGAAGCAAACAGAAAAAAAACGTAGATAAACATACATCAATTCTCATTTGTAACTGTTTGGACTAATGATTCCACCATAGATCAGCTAGATGCAGGTAAAGTCTGTCTTTCTGGAGAGTTTCTCCTAGCCACCGTGCTTCTACATGTGCATTGCCATTTGGAGTTTTAATCTGGGTTTCTGTACAAGAACTTTGTGACCTCTGCTGATATAAAAAAGGGCTTTGTAAATCCATTTGATTGAAGAGTGTGTAAAGTGGCTATTGAATGTGTCACTGTTTGTCACCTTGATTACTCACATTTTTCTCTCAACCTGTGAGTCTACATTGTAAACTTTCATTCCTAGGCGAAGGTTGTAGCAACCTCATGAGGGTGTGGTAAACCGTGGGGTGTTGGGTGGAGCGTGCAGAGATGGACACAGAGACAAGGAGGTTCAAGTCAGAAAACACGACTTCACTAGGCAACAAAATAATGGGTTTAGGGAAAATTCTAGTATCATGTAGTAGCCTAAACCTATCGATGTTACATTGAACTGGGTGAATGGAATATGAATGACAGTCATCCAATATGCTCTAATAGGAATAAGTCCATGCTCATCAAAATAAATTATTGTTCTCCCTCATCTTAAACTGCACCGACCACCACTGTATAAGAGGGTCTGGATTCAGGCTCAGTCAAGCACATTCCTCTATTTCATCCTCCATGTTCCCTCACTTCTAATTCCTTCTCGCCATCTCCCTCTGTCTCCCTGTTATCTAGCTATTTCCTCTCTCTCACTCATACCCCCCTCCACTCCCCCCTCCTTCCCTCCCTCCCTCCTGTTGAAGACTATCATTTAGATGGAGTGATGATTTGTGAGTCTTTGGTAGCGGCCTGATAAGATGTCTGGTTTCTTTTCAAAGGAGGGAGCAGGCCTAATCTGTAAAACAAACACACCGAACCACATTTTTCAGCGCTCTCTCATAAACACACTCCCACACAAAGTAATGGGAAATGGCCAGTAACAGATGATGTGATTGGCGTTTGATATTTGTCTCCCGTTTGGGTGTTTGAGTGGGTACAGTAGTGGGGATTTTTGTTTGTAGTCTTTTATAGAGGGATGAGTAATGACTGAATGTACTGGAGAGGTGTTGTGGTGTTGTGGATTCTATATGAATGCTGTTGAGGGATTGCATTCCGCAGTCATACACACGCACGCACATGCACATACACAGTACTCCCACACACGCGCACACACACACAAACAAATAAATTGATGCTGCTGTTGTGAGGACGAGGATGAGGACTCATGTTCATGTAGGCAGTGAGTGTGCTGTGTTCAGGGTGGTCTGTACTGGTAGATTTATGAGCCAGTGCTGTTGGCTATTTACATGTGTGTTGGCTATTTACAGGCGTGTTGGTTATTTACAGGTGTGTTGGCTATTTACATGTGTGTTGGTTATTTACAGGTGTGTTGGTTATTTACATGTATGTTGGCTATTTACATGTGTGTTGGTTATTTACGGGTGTGTTGGTTATTTACAGGTGTGTTGGTTATTTACATGTGTGTTGGCTATTTACTGGTGCTGTTGGTAATTTAAAGGTGCTGTTGGCTATTTACTGGTGTGTTGGTTATTTACAGGTGTGTTGGTTATTTACATGTGTGTTGGTTATTTACAGGTGTGTTGGTTATTTACAGGTGTGTTGGCTATTTACATGTGTGTTGGTTATTTACAGGTGTGTTGGTTATTTACAGGTGTGTTGGTTATTTACAAGTGTGTTGGTTATTTACATGTGCTGTTGGTTATTTACAGGTGCTGTTGGCTATTTACAGGTGCTGTTGGTAGTTTAAAGGTGCTGTTGGTTATTTACAGGTGTTGGTGGCTATTTACAGGTGCTGTTGGTAGTTTAAAGGTGCTGTTGGTTATTTACATGTGCTGTTGGCTATTTACAGGTGCTGTTTGTAGTTTAAAGGTGCTGTTGGTTATTTACAGGTGCTGTTGGTTATTTAAAGGTGTTGTTAGTTATTTACAGGTGCTGTGGGTTATTTACAGGGGCTGTGGTTATTTCAAATCAAATCAAAGTGCTTCAGGTATTTTACAGGTGCTGTTGGCTATTTACAGGTGCTGTTGGTAGTTTAAAGGTGCTGTTGGTTATTTACAGGTGTTGGTGGCTATTTACAGGTGCTGTTGGTAGTTTAAAGGTGCTGTTGGTTATTTACATGTGCTGTTGGCTATTTACAGGTGCTGTTTGTAGTTTAAAGGTGCTGTTGGTTATTTACAGGTGCTGTTGGTTATTTAAAGGTGTTGTTAGTTATTTACAGGTGCTGTGGGTTATTTACAGGGGCTGTGGTTATTTCAAATCAAATCAAAGTGCTTCAGGTATTTTACAGGTGCTGTTGGTTATTTACAGGTTATGTTGGTCATTTACAGGTTATGTTGGTTATTTACAGGTTATGTTGGTCATTTACAGGTTATGTTGGTCATTTACAGGTTATGTTGGTCATTTACAGGTTCTGTTGGTCATTTACAGGTTATGTTGGTCATTTACAGGTTATGTTGGTCATTTACAGGTTCTGTTGGTCATTTACAGGTTCTGTTGGTCATTTACAGGTTATGTTGGTCATTTACAGGTTATGTTGGTTATTTACAGGTTATGTTGGTCATTTACAGGTTATGTTGGTCATTTACAGGTTATGTTGGTCATTTACAGGTTCTGTTGGTCATTTACAGGTTATGTTGGTCATTTACAGGTTATGTTGGTCATTTACAAGTGCTGTTGGTTATTTACAGGTGCTGTTGGTTATTTACATGTGCTGTTGGTTATTTACATGCGCTGTTGGTTATTTACAGGTGCTGTTATGATCTATTTACGCTGCTGTAACAGGACGTTTTTGGCCTTGTTATCCACCGCACCCCTGTAGGCCAGTACTGTATGACATGACGAATATGGGAGTGTGTGTGTTCGTGTGCATGTGTGTGTGTACATTACAGTGCAAGCCAAAAAACACAGGAATTGGGTCCTTTATTGTTCTGCAGTGACAAGTCAGCCACTTGTTATTGTATTATGCCAGAGGGCATTCCTCTATTCCACAGTCTGTCTCAACAATAGTTGGTGTCTTTCTTAAAAATGAGTGTGTACTTCTCAATGGTGTGTGTGGTTCTCTCAAGAGTGTGTCTCTAAACCATGAGTGTGTACTTCTCAAGTGTGTGTGTGTGTACGTCTCAATGGTGTGTGTGTGTACTTCTCAACAGTGTGTGTTGGTGTGTACTTCTCAATGGTGTGTGTGTGTGTGTGTGTGTGTGTGTGTGTGTGTGTGTGTGTGTGTGTGTGTGTGTGTGTGTGTGTGTGTGTGTGTGTGTGTGTGTGTGTGTGTGTGTGTGTGTGTGTGTGTGTGTGTGTGTGTGTGTGTGTGTACTTCTCAACGGTGTGTGTACTTCTCAACGGTGTGTGTGCGAACCTCTCACAACTCCTCCACGGCTCAAGGAGAAGTAATAGTTATCTAATAATAGTAATAGTTATCATAGTTATCAGGGAGAAGTAATAGTTATCAGGGAGAAGTAATAGTTATCAGGGAGAAGTAATAGTTATCAGGGAGAAGTAATAGTTATCAGGGAGAAGTAATAGTTATCAAGCAGAAGTAATAGTTATCAGGGAGAAGTAATAGTTATCAGGGAGAAGTAATAGTTATCAGGGAGAAGTAATAGTTATCAGGGAGAAGTAATAGTTATCAGGGAGAAGTAATAGTTATCAGGCAGAAGTAATAGTTATCAAGCAGAAGTAATAGTTATCAGGGAGAAGGAGGATCATTTGTCAGTCTGAATGACGCTTGTTAGCAGAGTAGAACTCCACTGTGTTGAATAACAATGAACAAGTGTCTCCATAATGGAGAGAGGTTGACGGCAAGGTTAGGATCTGGATATGAGCACAGTACAACGACAGCTCCACTGTGCATTCATCATGGGAAAGTTACACCATCTCAAAAATATTGTGAGATATAGTAAGACGTTTTCAGGTTTACACACATGATCACACAACCACCCACATCATCCCTGCACCCTCTCTGTGTGTGTGTGTGTGTGTGTGTGTGTGTGTGTGTGTGTGTGTGTGTGTGTGTGTGTGTGTGTGTGTGTGTGTGTGTGTGTGTGTGTGTGTGTGTGTGTGTGTGTGTGTGTGTGTGTGTGTGTGTGTGTGTGTGTGTGTGTGTGTGTGTTTGTATGCTTGTGTGTATGCCTGGGGCGTGATGCTATTCTAGGCCACTGTGGGGTGAGCTGCAGGGCAACAGAGGAGACGCCACGGCTCTAGTGGTACATTACCTCTCTCTCACCCCACCTCTGCCTCCATCTGTCCAACCATCCGTCCCTCCATCCCTCCCTCCATCTCTAACTTGGATCTCATATACAGGTCAGCCGTGCCATGTGTGTGCCCGGTCATGCTGGCACCCTATAAATGACCTGACCACGCTGGGAATGCCACCTGGCACAGGGTTGAGCCCAGGCTGGGCATGCCACCTGGCACAGGGTTGAACCCACGCTGGGCGTCAGCATGGCATCACAATCGCAGGGAAACGGAAAGAGGAAAGACTATGAGTCATGGGCCTAGTCGAAAGGGATTCTGCGTATGCTACCCTACCAGTAGACTTCCAGTCGTTGTGCTAATGCTAGTTAGCATTGATTTGTGAAACTACCTAAAAATGGTATCCACTGACTCCGGAATTCTCATCCCCTAGCGTGTGAGAGGCTCGTGATGAGGCGTCGTGACGACCTGCGTGTGTGGTGCTCCGGGGTGGCACGGTGTGTCCAGGAAGTACCTGTGAGCGGCGAGGCGGCCATGTGTTTATAACCTGCTGGGAGTGTTTGGTCACACCTGGGCCCCAACTGTGTAGCATTCTCACATTGAACAGTAGAAGTGTGGGGGGGGACAATATGGACTTTCCAGCAAATGGGGGAGAGAAGAGGAGTGAAACGGAGAGATGCAGCTAGATCAGGAGAGAGTAGAAGTAGAACAAAGGGATGTAGATGTATCGAGAGTCCTCAACTCCTAATAGCTCTCTACACTATGAGAGGACTGGATCCTCAACTCCTAATAGCTCTCTACACTATGAGAGGACTGGATCCTCAACTCCTAATAGCTGTCTACACTATGAGAGGACTGGGTCCTCAACTCCTAATAGCTCTCTACACTATGAGAGGACTGGATCCTCAACTCCTAATAGCTCTCTACACTATGAGAGGACTGGATCCTCAACTCCTAATAGCTGTCTACACTATGAGAGGACTGGATCCTCAACTCCTAATAGCTCTCTACACTATGAGAGGACTGGATCCTCAACTCCTAATAGCTCTCTACACTATGAGAGGACTGGATCCTCATCTCCTAATAGCTGTCTACACTATGAGAGGACTGGATCCTCAACTCCTAATAGCTCTCTACACTATGAGAGGACTGGATCCTCAACTCCTAATAGCTGTCTACACTATGAGAGGACTGGATCCTCAACTCCTAATAGCTCTCTACACTATGAGAGGACTGGATCCTCAACTCCTAATAGCTCTCTACACTATGAGAGGACTGGATCCTCAACTCCTAATAGCTGTCTACACTATGAGAGGACTGGATCCTCAACTCCTAATAGCTCTCTACACTATGAGAGGACTGGATCCTCAACTCCTAATAGCTCTCTACACTATGAGAGGACTGGATCCTCAACTCCTAATAGCTGTCTACACTATGAGAGGACTGGATCCTCAACTCCTAATAGCTGTCTACACTATGAGAGGACTGGATCCTCAACTCCTAATAGCTCTCTACACTATGAGAGGACTGGATCCTCAACTCCTAATAGCTCTCTACAATATGAGAGGACTGGATCCTCAACTCCTAATAGCTGTCTACACTATGAGAGGACTGGGTCCTCAACTCCTAATAGCTCTCTACACTATGAGAGGACTGGATCCTCAACTCCTAATAGCTCTCTACACTATGAGAGGACTGGATCCTCAACTCCTAATAGCTCTCTACACTATGAGAGGACTGGATCCTCAACTCCTAATAGCTCTCTACACTATCAGAGGACTGGATCCTCAAGATCCAGGGGTGTTTCTCCTACTCCCCTATAAGGCTGATGGTAAACTTGATGATTGAGTTGGAGGCGTGCGTGGCCACGACTGCGTGGGTGAACAGGGAGTACAGGAGAGGGCTCAGAACGCACCCTTGTGGGTCCCAGTGTTGAGGATCAGTGGGGTGGAGATGTTGTTACCTACCCTCACCACCTGGGGGCGGCCCTTCAGGAAGTCCAGTTACCAGTTGCACAGGGCGGAGTCGAGACCCAGGGTCTCGAGCTTGATGACGAGGTTGGAGGGTACTATGGCGTTAAATGCTGAGCAGCATGAACAGCATTCTCACATAGATATTCCTCTTGTCCAGATGGGTTAGGGCAGTGTGGTTGAGATTGCATCATCTGTGGACCTAGTTGGGCGGTAAGCAAATTGGAGTGGGTCTAGGGTGTCAGGTAGGGTGGAGGTGATATGGTCCTTGACTAGTCTCTCAAAGCACTTCATGATGACGGAAGTGAGTGCTACGGGTAGTCGTTTAGCTCAGTTACCTTAGCTTTCTTGGGAACAGGAACAATGGTGGCCCTCTTGAAGCATGTGGGAACAGCAGACTGGGATAAGGATTGATTGAATATGTCCGTAAACACACCAGCCAGTTACACTGTTTGTATTCGGTCATATTTCCGGTCACCTTGCCCTGATTAAAAGCAGTTGTTCGCGCTTTCAGTGTCACGCGAATGCTGCCATCAATCCACGGTTTCTGGTTTGGGAATGTTTTAATCGTTGCTATGGGAACGACATCTTCAATGCACGTTCTAATGGACTCGCACGCCGAATCAGCGTATTCGTAAATGTTGTTGTTCGCCGCAATGCGGAACATATCCCAGTCCACGTGATGGAAGCAGTCTTGGAGCGTGGAATCAGATTGGTCGGACCAGCGTTGAACAGACCTCAGAGCGGGAGCTTCTTGTTTTAGCTTCTGTCTGTAGGCAGGGAGCAACAAAATGGAGTCGTGGTCAGCTATAAGGCTGATGGTAGATCCAGCAGTGTTTCTCCTACTCCCCTATAAGGTTGATGGTAGATCCAGCAGTGTTTCTCCTACTCCCCTATAAGGCTGATGGTAGATCCAGTGGTGTTTCTCCTACTCCCCTATAAGGCTGATGGTAGATCCAGCAGTGTTTCTCCTACTCCCCTATAAGGCTGATGGTAGATCCAGCAGTGTTTCTCCTACTCCCCTATAAGGCTGATGGTAGATCCAGCAGTGTTTCTCCTATTCCCCTATAAGGCTGATGGTAGATCCAGCAGTGTTTCTCCTACTCCCCTATAAGGCTGATGGTAGATCCAGTGGTGTTTCTTCTACTCCCCTATAAGGCTGATGGTAGATCCAGTAGTGTTTCTTCTACTCCCCTATAAGGCTGATGGTAGATCCAGTGGTGTTTCTCCTACTCCCCTATAAGGTTGATGGTAGATCCAGCAGTGTTTCTCCTACTCCCCTATAAGGCTGATGGTAGATCCAGCAGTGTTTCTCCTATTCCCCTATAAGGCTGATGGTAGATCCAGTGGTGTTTCTCCTACTCCCCTATAAGGCTGATGGTAGATCCTGCAGTGTTTCTCCTACTCCCCTATAAGGCTGATGGTAGATCCAGGGGTGTTTCTCCTATTCCCCTATAAGGCTGATGGTAGATCCAGGGGTGTTTCTCCTACTCCCCTATAAGGCTGATGGTAGATCCAGTGGTGTTTCTCCTACTCCCCTATAAGGCTGATGGTAGATCCAGTGGTGTTTCTCCTACTCCCCTATAAGGCTGATGGTAGATCCAGCAGTGTTTCTCCTATTCCCCTATAAGGCTGATGGTAGATCCAGCAGTGTTTCTCCTACTCCCCTATAAGGCTGATGGTAGATCCAGCAGTGTTTCTCCTATTCCCCTATAAGGCTGATGGTAGATCCAGCAGTGTTTCTCCTATTCCCCTATAAGGCTGATGGTAGATCCAGTGGTGTTTCTCCTATTCCCCTATAAGGCTGATGGTAGATCCAGCAGTGTTTCTCCTACTCCCCTATAAGGCTGATGGTAGATCCAGGGGTGTTTCTCCTATTCCCCTATAAGGCTGATGGTAGATCCAGGGGTGTTTCTCCTATTCCCCTATAAGGCTGATGGTAGATCCAGGGGTGTTTCTCCTAGTCCCCTATAAGGCTGATGGTAGATCCAGGGGTGTTTCTCCTAGTCCCCTATAAGGCTGATGGTAGATCCAGGGGTGTTTCTCCTAGTCCCCTATAAGGCTGATGGTAGATCCAGCAGTGTTTCTCCTATTCCCCTATAAGGCTGATGGTAGATCCAGCAGTGTTTCTCCTATTCCCCTATAAGGCTGATGGTAGATCCAGCAGTGTTTCTCCTACTCCCCTATAAGGCTGATGGTAGATCCAGTGGTGTTTCTTCTATTCCCCTATAAGGCTGATGGTAGATCCAGCAGTGTTTCTCCTATTCCCCTATAAGGCTGATGGTAGATCCAGCAGTGTTTCTCCTACTCCCCTATAAGGCTGATGGTAGATCCAGTGGTGTTTCTTCTATTCCCCTATAAGGCTGATGGTAGATCCAGCAGTGTTTCTCCTAACTCCCCTATAAGGTTGATGGTAGATCCAGTGGTGTTTCTCCTATTCCCTATAAGGCTGATGGTAGATCCAGTGGTGTTTCTCCTACTCCCTATAAGGCTGATGGTAGATCCAGTGGTGTTTCAGGCTGTTTCCAGCAGTACTCCCTATAAGGCTGATGGTAGATCCAGCAGTGTTTCTCCTACTCCCCTATAAGGCTGATGGTAGATCCAGTGGTGTTTCTCCTATTCCCCTATAAGGCTGATGGTAGATCCAGTGTGTTTCTCCTATTCCCCTATAAGGCTGATGGTAGATCCAGCAGTGTTTCTCCTATTCCCCTATAAGGCTGATGGTAGATCCAGGGGTGTTTCTCCTATTCCCCTATAAGGCTGATGGTAGATCCAGGGTGTTTCTCCTATTCCCCTATAAGGCTGATGGTAGATCCAGGGGTGTTTCTCCTATTCCCCTATAAGGCTGATGGTAGATCCAGGGGTGTTTCTCCTATTCCCCTATAAGGCTGATGGTAGATCCAGGGGTGTTTCTCCTAGTCCCCTATAAGGCTGATGGTAGATCCAGCAGTGTTTCTCCTATTCCCCTATAAGGCTGATGGTAGATCCAGCAGTGTTTCTCCTAGTCCCCTATAAGGCTGATGGTAGATCCAGCAGTGTTTCTCCTACTCCCCTATAAGGCTGATGGTAGATCCAGCAGTGTTTCTCCTATTCCCCTATAAGGCTGATGGTAGATCCAGCAGTGTTTCTCCTATTCCCCTATAAGGCTGATGGTAGATCCAGCAGTGTTTCTCCTACTCCCCTATAAGGCTGATGGTAGATCCAGTGGTGTTTCTTCTATTCCCCTATAAGGCTGATGGTAGATCCAGCAGTGTTTCTACAACTCCCCTATAAGGTTGATGGTAGATCCAGCAGTGTTTCTCCTACTCCCCTATAAGGCTGATGGTAGATCCAGTGGTGTTTCTCCTACTCCCCTATAAGGCTGATGGTAGATCCAGCAGTGTTTCTCCTACTCCCCTATAAGGCTGATGGTAGATCCAGCAGTGTTTCTCCTACTCCCCTATAAGGCTGATGGTAGATCCAGTGGTGTTTCTTCTACTCCCCTATAAGGCTGATGGTAGATCCAGCAGTGTTTCTCCTACTCCCCTATAAGGTTGATGGTAGATCCAGCAGTGTTTCTCCTACTCCCCTATAAGGCTGATGGTAGATCCAGTGGTGTTTCTCCTACTCCCCTATAAGGCTGACGGTAGATCCAGCAGTGTTTCTCCTATTCCCCTATAAGGCTGATGGTAGATCCAGTGGTGTTTCTTCTACTCCCCTATAAGGTTGATGGTAGATACTGCAGTGTTTCTCCTATTCCCCTATAAGGCTGATGGTAGATCCAGGGGTGTTTCTCCTACTCCCCTATAAGGCTGATGGTAGATCCAGTGGTGTTTCTCCTATTCCCCTATAAGGCTGATGGTAGATCCAGTGGTGTTTCTTCTACTCCCCTATAAGGCTGATGGTAGATCCAGCAGTGTTTCTCCTACTCCCCTATAAGGCTGATGGTAGATCCAGTGGTGTTTCTCCTATTCCCCTATAAGGCTGATGGTAGATCCAGTGGTGTTTCTCCTATTCCCCTATAAGGTTGATGGTAGATCCTGCAGTGTTTCTCCTATTCCCCTATAAGGCTGATGGTAGATCCAGTGGTGTTTCTCCTATTCCCCTATAAGGCTGATGGTAGATCCAGTGGTGTTTCTCCTACTCCCCTATAAGGTTGATGGTAGATCCAGCAGTGTTTCTCCTATTCCCCTATAAGGCTCATGGTAGATCCAGTGGATAGTAATCAGCCCAGGTGCACTGTTGGTACAGCATGTTGGTCAGTGTGGCATGTCGTCACCCTGTCACTACACATCTCCCATGCCACACTGGCCACCAATTATCCCCCCTGACTTGTCCTACTGTTGGCCTGGAGGTGGAGGGAAAACATCCCAGACTATGATTCAAGATGGCGTCGATAGAGATGGCAGCATCGCTTCTAGTCCTTAGGAAACTGTGCAGTATTTTTTTTTTTTTAAATGTATTATTTCTTACATTGTTAGCCCAGAAAGCCTTAAGTGTTATCACATACAACCGGGGAGAACTATTGGATATCAGAGAGACGTTAACTTCCCAGCACAACCAGCCCTACGACCAGGAATACAACTTTCCCAAAGCAGATCCTTTGTCTGCACCTCCCAGGGCATTTGAACTGATGCCAGAGGCCGACCCAAAACAACGTCACTGGAGGAGAGGGTGTCAGAGCAGTCTTCTAGTGAGGATTCGGATGCTTGTACACCATCCACCGCTTCCAAGTATATTACTCGCTAATGTCCAGTCCCTAGTTAACAAAGTAAATAAAATCAGGGCAAGAGTTGCTTTCCAACGAGATATCTGGGATTGTAACACACTCTGTTTCACGGAAACATGGTTAGCTGGGGACATGCTGTCGGAGTCCATACAGCCAACGGCATTTTCAGTGCATCGCACCAACAAGAATAAACATCTCTCTGGTAAGAAGTGCGGGGGTGTATATTTCATGATTATCGACTCATGGTGTAATTGTGACAACATACAGGAACTCAAGTCCTTTTGTTCACCTGACCTAGAATTCCTCACAATCAAATGAAGATGGTATTATCTCCCAAGAGAACACTCCTCGGTTATCGTCACAGCCGTGTATATCCCACCGCAAGCGGATACTAAGATGGACATCAAGGAACTTCACTTGATTTTATGCAAACTGGAAACCATATATCTTGAGGCTGCATTTATTGTAGCTGGGGATTTTAACAAAGCTAATTTGAGAACAAGGCTGCCAAAATTCTATAAGTATATCGATTGCTGTACATGAGCGAGTAACAGGCTCGACCATTGCTACTCTAACTTCCGGGATGCATACAAGGCCCTCCCGCGCTCTCCTTTTGGCAAATCTGACCATGACTCGGTCTTGTTGCTCCCTCCTATAGGCAGAAACTAAAACAGGAAGCGCCCGTAATTAGGTCTATCCAACGCTGGTCTGACCAATTGAATTCCATGCTTCAAGATTGCTTCAATCACGTGGACTGGGATATGTTCCGGGTAGCCTCAGATAATAACATTGACTAATACGCTGACTCAGAGAGCGAGTTAATAAGGAAGTGTATAGGAGATGTTGTACCCACTGTGTCTATTAAAACCTTCCCTAACCAGAAACCATGAATTGACGGCAGCATTCGCACAAAACTGAAAGCATGTACCAACCCCTTTAATCATGGCAAGGTGACCGGAAATACGAATACAAACAGTGTAGTTATTTCCTCCGTAAGGGAAGGTAGGAAACAACATCCCCACTCCGCTGATCTCAATGCTGGGGCCCCACAAGGGTGTGTTCTCAGCCTCCTCCTGTACTCCCTGTTCACCCATGACTGTGTGGCCATGCACCAACTCCAACTCAATCATCAACTTTGCAGACGACACAACAGTGGTAGGCTTGATTACCAACAATGACGAGACAGCCTACAGGTAGGAGGTGAGAGCCCTCGGAGTGTGGTGTCAGGAAAACAACCTTTCACTCAACGTCAACAAAACAAAGGAGATGGTCGTGGACTTCAGGAAACAGCAAAGGGCGCAATAGTGCCTCTTCAACCACAGGAGGCAAAAAAAAGTGGCTTGTCACCAAAAACTCTCACTATCTTTTACAGGTGCACAATTGAGAGCATCCTGTTGGGCTGTATCACCGCCTGGTACGCTCACAACCGCAAGGCTCTCCAGAGGGTGGTACGGTCTGCACAACTCATCACCAGTGCAAATGACCTGCCCACCATGACACCTATAGAATGTCACAGAAAGGCAAAAAAAGATCATCAAGGACAATAACCACCCGAGCCACTGCCTATTCACCCCGCTTCCATCCAGAAGGCGAGGTCAGTACAGGTGCATCAAAGCTGGAACAGAGAGATAGAAGATGTTTTTCAATCTCAAGGCCATCAGATTGTTAAACAGCCACCGCTAGCACAGAGAGGTGGCTGCCTACCTACAGACTTGATATCATTGGCCACTTTACATATCTCGCATTACTAATCTCATATGTATATAATGTATACTGTATCCGTCATTAGCTATTCTTTACTATCTATTGCATCTTAGCCGTTCTGTCACTGCTCATCCATATATGTTATACTTATATATTATTATCACATTCCTTTACTAGATTGTGTGTATTAGGTTTTGTTGTGGAATTGTTAGATATTAGGTTTTGTTGTGGAATTGTTAGATATTAGGTTTTGTTGTGGAATCTGTTAGATATTAGGTTTTGTTGTGGAATTGTTAGATATTAGGTTTTGTTGTGGAATTGTTAGATATTAGGTTTTGTTGTGGAATTGTTAGATATTAGGTTTTGTTGTGGAATTGTTAGATATTAGGTTTTGTTGTGGAATTGTTATATATTACTTGTTAGATACTGCTGCACTGTCGGATATAGAAGCATAAGCATTTCGTTACACTCGCAATAACATCTGCTAACCATGTGTATGTGACCAATAACATCTGCTAACCATGTGTATGTGACCAATAACATCTGCTAACCATGTGCATGTGACCAATAACATCTGCTAACCATGTGCATGTGACCAATAACATCTGCTAACCATGTGTATGTGACCAATAACAACTGCTAACCATGTGTATGTGACCAATAACATCTGCTAACCATGTGCATGTGACCAATAACATCTGCTAACCATGTGTATGTGACCAATAACATCTGCTAACCATGTGTATGTGACCAATAACATCTGCTAACCATGTGTATGTGACCAATAACATCTGCTAACCATGTGTATGTGACCAATAACATTTTCTTACTTTTCTTTTCTTTGACATGATAATAGAGTGGTCTGGTTTGGTTTATTTTTAGTCAGGCAGCAACAGGGCAGCCCAATGCAACATAGGCCTATAGACTGGAATTTCGTTTTGTAAAAGTGTCATTTGGCATTAAAATGGACCGTAAATTTTGTTATTTAATGAATTAGAATACTTGTTATTTACATCAATGTCTTCATTGTAAGTGGAAATAAAATATCAAGGTGAATTGCCATGGAAGGTGTTATCTGGTGAAGACCATTGACATGAGCTAGCTGCAGAATATAGAATATATGTGGCTTTCAACTCCCAGCAGGCTATACACAGATATACCAGCAGGCAGAATGTGTTGGGGCCTTCAGAGAGTGTACTGAAATGACCCATTAGAGGTGTATAAGGGAGATTAGGTTACAGACCTTGGTGTGCTTTGTTTCAATCACTTAAAACAAAAGTCTTACTGGAGGAGTGGACATGTGTGTCTCCACTGACTCACAGGGAATGATTCTGTCTGAAATAGTGGGCCTCTGAGGTGAAGCCCCCCCCCAACACACACACACACACACACACACACACACACACACACACACACACACACACACACACACACACACACACACACACACACACACACACACACACACACACACACACACACACACATCCCTTAAACCACCAATCACCACAAACAACTTTGAAGCGGTGAAGAAAGAGAGAGATAAAGGAAGCAGAAAGGTAGATAGGCGGAAAATCGAGAGAGAGGAGAGATAGAGAGGGGGATTGTAGGCCGTTTATCCGTGTTTGCTCAGTTTAGTGACGGGCAAATATTAGCCTGTGTGCTTGGTGGCCGTTCTCCTCTGCTAGTTTTCAACCTTGTGCCAAGCCCAACAAAGTTGAGAGAGGCAACTTTCTGACAGAACAACAGATAGATAGATAGATAGATAGATAGATAGATAGATAGATAGATAGATAGATAGATAGATAGATAGATAGATAGATAGATAGATAGATAGATAGATAGATAGATAGATAGATAGATAGATAGATAGATAGATAGATAGATAGAGAGAGAGAGAGAGAGAGAGAGAGAGAGAGAGAGAGAGAGAGAGAGAGAGAGAGAGAGAGAGAGAGAGAGAGAGAGAGAGAGAGAGAGAGAGAGAGAGATGGAGATAGATAGAGGTCAGGGCTTTGTGATGGCCGCTCCAATACCTTGACTTTGCTGTCCTTAAGCCATTTTGCCACAACTTTGGATGATTGGGGTCATTGTCCATTTGCGACCAAGCTTTAACTTCCTGTTGGTGTCTTGAGAGGATGCTTCAATATATACACATAATTCTCCTTCCTCATGATGCCATCTATTTTGTGAAGTGCACCAATCCCTCCTGCAGCAATGCACCTCCACAACATGATGCTGACACCAGTCACCAGATGCTGACACCAGTCACATGATGCTGACACCAGCTTACACCAGGAGTGTGGGCAGTGAAAGTGGAGAGGATGGATGGAGAGGGGGCAGGGAAAGAGGAGAGATGGAGAGGGGCAGGGAAAGAGGAGAGATGGAAAGGGACAGTGAAAGTGGAGAGGTGGGGTGGAGTGTGGCCAGGAAAAGTGGAGAGATGGAAAGAGGGCAGGTAAAGAGGAGAGATGGAGAGGGGCAGTGAAAGTGGAGAGGAGGGATGGAGTGTGGGCAGGGAAAGTGGAGAGGAGGGGAGATTGAGAGGGGGCAGGGAAAAAAGAGAGGAGGGATGGAGAGGGGCAGTGAAAGTGGAGAGGAGGGGAGATTGAGAGGGGGCAGAGAAAAAAGAGAGGAGGGATGGAGAGGAGGGATGGAGAGGAGGGATGGAGAGGGGACAGGGACAATGGGGAGGAGGGACGAGGGATGGAGAGGGGGCAGGGAAAGAGGAGAGGAGGAATGGAGAGAGGACAGAGAAAGAGGAGGGATGGCCAGACAGACAACATTTTGCTTTTGATTTGTCGTAAGGTCAGACTCATTCTGTTCATTTTGGCCTGACTGTGGTGCTCTTCTCAAGCTTTTTGGGGGGAGCGGAATCGGCTGAAATGACAAACACACGCAGAGAGAAAGATAGAGAGCGAGAAAAAGTGGGATAGAGAGAAAGACAAACCATTCTAGACTCTCTCTGTCACATGCTCTCTCTGGCTCAAAGACAATCACAGCGGAAATGGGTGCAAACACACTGAAAATTCATTTAATTGTGTAAAGAGGAGTAGATCAATTTACCACTACTCCTACTGTCTGTCTTGTTGTCTGCTTTTCTCTCTCCTCTCAAATTGAATTTCACCCATTAAACCTTTTTTTAAGTATTCCCCAGATGCATTTATTCAATTCCCAATTCCTATTTGCTCATGGCACACATAGTAAGAATATCCGAAAATCCCTGTGGGCACACCCTGCACTCTCAACACACAGACAGGAGAGCACAGAGCACACAGTAGAGAACTCACAGTGCAGAGACAAGGTCGTTAGCAGATACCTATTCTCTCTCTGTTCACAGTATATCACCCCAACACCTGAGGTGAGGATGAGTGGGATCTTGCCAAGTCCCATGCAAGACCACCATTCAATCCTATAATGAGAGAGAGAGAGAGAGAGAGAGAGAGAGAGAGAGAGAGAGAGAGAGAGAGAGAGAGAGAGAGCACTGAACCATCAGAGAGAGACCACTCTCCTAAAGCATCAGAGAGAAAAAAAATGGGAAGCAATACAGACAGAGAGAGGGAGAGGCCGA
The DNA here is from genome assembly GCF_023373465.1 of Oncorhynchus keta. Lineage (NCBI taxonomy): Eukaryota > Metazoa > Chordata > Actinopteri > Salmoniformes > Salmonidae > Oncorhynchus > Oncorhynchus keta. Next base: position 14,924,466 of record NC_068433.1, read on the forward strand.
AAGAGTCAGAGAATAAACAAAGGACCTGAACAATACAGTCCCTGGCTGCGCCCCATCTGGCCCCCTATTCTATATAGTACATTACTTTTGACCAGGGCCTATAGCTACACTATAAAGGGAATAGGGTACCATTTGGGACACACACCTGTATCCTATTGTGCCCTGTGCTAAGTATCTGAATGTGATGAATACCGTAGAGGAGCCCTGCTCTGGGCTGGTGAACAGGCAGAGAGACAGTAGAGGAGCCCTGCTCTGGCCTGGTGAACAGGTAGAGAGACAGTAGAGCAGCCCTGCTCTGGGCTGGTGAACAGGTAGAGAGACAGTAGAGGAGCCCTGCTCTGGCCTGGTGAACAGGTAGAGAGACAGTAGAAGAGCCCTGCTCTGGCCTGGTGAACAGGTAGAGAGACAGTAGAGGAGCCCTGCTCTGGCCTGGTGAACAGGTAGAGAGACAGTAGAGGAGCCCTGCTCTGGGCTGGTGAACAGGTAGAGAGACAGTAGAGGAGCCCTGCTCTGGGCTGGTGAACAGGCAGAGAGACAGTAGAGGAGCCCTGCTCTGGCCTGGTGAACAGGTAGAGAGACAGTAGAGCAGCCCTGCTCTGGGCTGGTGAACAGGTAGAGAGACAGTAGAGCAGCCCTGCTCTGGGCTGGTGAACAGGTAGAGAGACAGTAGAGGAGCCCTGCTCTGGCCTGGTGAACAGGTAGCGAGACAGTAGAAGAGCCCTGCTCTGGGCTGGTGAACAGGCAGAGAGAGTAGAGGAGCCCTGCTCTGGGATGGTGAACAGGTAGAGAGACAGTAGAGGAGCCCTGCTCTGGGCTGGTGAACAGGTAGAGAGACAGTAGAGCAGCCCTGCTCTGGGCTGGTGAACAGGTAGAGAGACAGTAGAGGAGCCCTGCTCTGGCCTGGTGAACAGGTAGAGAGACAGTAGAAGAGCCCTGCTCTGGCCTGGTGAACAGGTAGAGAGACAGTAGAGGAGCCCTGCTCTGGGCTGGTGAACAGGTAGAGAGACAGTAGAGGAGCCCTGCTCTGGGCTGGTGAACAGGCAGAGAGACAGTAGAGGAGCCCTGCTCTGGCCTGGTGAACAGGTAGAGAGACAGTAGAGCAGCCCTGCTCTGGGCTGGTGAACAGGCAGAGAGACAGTAGAGGAGCCCTGCTCTGGACTGGTGAACAGGTAGAGAGACAGTAGAGCAGCCCTGCTCTGGGCTGGTGAACAGGTAGAGAGACAGTAGAGCAGCCCTGCTCTGGGCTGGTGAACAGGTAGAGAGACAGTAGAGGAGCCCTGCTCTGGCCTGGTGAAGAGGTAGCGAGACAGTAGAAGAGCCCTGCTCTGGGCTGGTGAACAGGCAGAGAGAGTAGAGGAGCCCTGCTCTGGGATGGTGAACAGGTAGAGAGACAGTAGAGGAGCCCTGCTCTGGCCTGGTGAACAGGTAGAGAGACAGTAGAAGAGCCCTGCTCTGGCCTGGTGAACAGGTAGAGAGACAGTAGAGGAGCCCTGCTCTGGGCTGGTGAACAGGTAGAGAGACAGTAGAGGAGCCCTGCTCTGGCCTGGTGAACAGGTAGCGAGACAGTAGAAGAGCCCTGCTCTGGGCTGGTGAACAGGCAGAGAGAGTAGAGGAGCCCTGCTCTGGGATGGTGAACAGGTAGAGAGACAGTAGAGGAGCCCTGCTCTGGGCTGGTGAACAGGTAGAGAGACAGTAGAGGAGACCTGCTCTGGTCTGGTGAACAGGTAGAGAGACAGTAGAGGAAGGATTTTTTACACACAGACATATATACACACACTTACAATACACACACACACACTTACAATACACACACACCTATATACACACACTTACAATACACACACACACACTTACAATACACACACACACACACACACATATACACACACTTACAATACACACACACACACACACACACACACACACACACACACACACACACACACACACACACACACACACTCACACACACACACACACACACACACACACACACACACACACACACACACACACACACACACACACACACACACATATATACACACACTTACCATACACACACACACACTCACACATACATACACACACTTACAATACACACACACACACTCACACATATATACACACACTTACAATACACACACACACTCACACATATATACACACACTCACATATACATACACACACTTACAATACACACACACACACACACATTCACACATATATACACACACTTACAATACACACACACACACACACACACACACACACACACACACACACACATATATACACACACTTACAATACACACACACACACACACACACACATTCACACATATATACACACACTCACACATACATACACACACTTACAATACACACACACACACACACTCACACATATATACACACACTTACAATACACACACACACACACTCACACATATATACACACACTTACAATACACACACACACACACTCACACATACATACACACTTACAATACACACACTTACAATACACACACACACGTTGAACGCAAACACACACACACACACAATACACACACACATACACGTTGAGCGCAGACACACACACACTCACACACACATACACACACTTACAATACACACACACGTAGAACGCAGACACACACACACACACTCACACACACGTACAATACACACATACACATTGAACGCAGACACACACACACACAAACACTCACACACACACTGAACAATATACACACACTTACACATTGAATGCAGACAAACACAAACACTCACACACACACACAGACACACATTGAACGCAGACACACAGACACAAACACACATACATATTGAACACACACACACAAACACACACACACATTGAAGGCAGACACACAGTCACACACACACACACACACACAAACATACTTTATACACACATACACACATAGCCACACACACACACTGTTTTGATCCTTGTCGAGAGCTCCAAGTCTGTCTCGCATGATCACACACTCCCAGACAAAATACAAACATCATGTCAGCCACGTCCCACTTCAGCTGTGTGTGTTCAGGTGGAACCAAGCCACAGGATAAACTCTACATGCTCAACACACCCCTGGCACGACACACACTCACACACCCATGGCACGACACACACTCACACACCCCTGGCACGACACACACTAACACACCCATCGCACGACACACACTCACACACCCCTGGCACGACACACACTCACACACCCCTGGCACGACACACACTCACACACCCATGGCACGACACACACTCACACACCCATGGCACGACACACACTCACACACCCCTGGCACGACACACACTCACACACCCCTGGCACGACACACACTCACACACCCCTGGCACGACACACACTCACACACCCATGGCACGACACACACTCACACACCCCTGGCACGACACACACTCACACACCCATGGCACGACACACACTCACACACCCATGGCACGGCACACACTCACACACCCATGGCACGACACACACTCACACACCCCTGGCACGACACACACTCACACACCCCTGGCACGACACACACTCACACACCCATGGCACGACACACACTCACACACCCCTGGCACGACACACACTCACACACCCCTGGCACGACACACACTCACACACCCATGGCACGACACACACTCACACACCCCTGTCTCAGAGCAGGGACTTATTAGATACTGGACCACTGACTATAAGATACATGGGAAGAGAAAGGAAGAGGGGGAGGGAGGGAGTCAGAGAGAGAGAGGAAGAGGGGGAGGGAGTCAGAGAGAGAGAGAGGAAGAGGGGGGGGGGAGTCAGAGAGAGAGAGAAAGAGGGGGAAGGAGGGAGTCAGAGAGAGAGAGGAAGAGGGGGAGGGAGGGAGTCAGAGAGAGAGAGGAAGAGGGGGAGGGAGGGAGTCAGAGAGAGAGAGGAAGAGGGGGAGGGACGGAGTCAATGAGAGAGAGGAAGAGGGGGAGGGAGGGAGTCAGAGAGAGAGAGGAAGAGAGAGATAAAGTGCTATTAAGATGAAGAGATGGGGGAAACTTTCTCAAGGTGACTGCCACAGATAACGACAAACATACAAATGAGTCCTGGAAATGTTTTAGCTGTGAATGTAAAAAGGGTTGAACTGCTGGTGTATGGCCTAGTCTTACATAACAACCTATTCTTTATGGTTACATAACACACAGAGAGAGAGAGAGAGATGGGGGAGAGAGAGAGATGAGGGAGAGAGAGAGATGGGGGAGAGAGAGAGATGAGAGAGAGAGAGAGAGAGAGAGATGGGGAGAGAGAGAGATGAGGGAGAGAGAGAGATATTGGAGAGAGAGAGATGGGGAGCGAGAGAGATGGGGGAGCGAGAGAGATGAGGGAGAGAGAGAGAGATGGGGGAGAGAGATGGGGAGAGAGAGAGATGGGGGAGCGAGAGAGATGGGGGAGCGAGAGAGAGATGGGGAGAGAGAGATGGGGGAGAGAGAGAGATGGGGGAGAGAGAGAGATGGGGAGAGAGAGAGATGGGGAGCGAGAGAGATGGGGAGCGAGGGAGAGATGGGGAGAGAGAGAGATGGGGGAGAGAGAGATGAGGGAGAGAGAGAGATGGGGGAGCGAGAGAGATGGGGAGAGAGAGAGATGGGGGTGAGAGATGAGGGAGAGAGAGAGATGGGGAGCGAGAGAGATGGGGGAGAGAGAGAGATGGGGGAGAGAGAGAGATGGGGGGAGAGAGAGAGATGGGGACAAGAGAGAGATGGGGAGAGAGAGATGGGGGGGAGAGAGGGAGAGATGGGGTGCGAGAGAGAGATGGGGGGAGAGAGAGATGGGGGAGAGAGAGAGATGGGGGGAGAGAGGGAGAGATGGGAAGCGAGAGAGATGAGAGAGAGATGAGGGAGAGAGAGGGAGAGATGGGGGAGCGAGAGAGAGATGGGGGAGCGAGAGAGAGATGAGGGAGAGAGAGAGATGAGGGAGAGAGAGAGGAGGGAGAGAGAGAGAGAGAGGAAGGAGATGGGGCGAGAGAGAGAGGGGGGAGGGAGATGGGGCGAGAGAGAGAGCGAGAGGGGAGGGAGAGAGAGAGAGAGAGAGAGAGAGAGAGATGGGGGAGGGAGAGAGAGGGAGGGAGGGAGATGGGGAGAGAGAGAGAGAGAGAGAGAGAGAGAGAGAGAGAGAGAGAGAGAGAGAGAGAGAGAGAGAGAGAGAGAGAGATGTGGGAGGGAGAGGGAGAGAGAGGGAGGGAGGGAGATGGGGAGGGAGAGAGAGAGAGAGATGGGGGGGAGAGAGAGAGAGAGGGAGGGAGATGGGGCGAGAGAGAGAGAGAGAGAGAGAGAGAGAGAGAGAGAGAGAGAGAGAGGAGAGAGAGAGAGAGAGAGAGAGAGAGAGAGAGAGAGAGAGAGAGAGAGAGAGAGAGAGAGAGAGAGAGAGACCCCTGACTAACTCAATCCCATTATGCCCATTCTAACATTCATTTCCTCGTTCTGATTAGCGCCATGCAGTCATTACCGTTATCATCCTGGCATCCCCCTATATGTAGCATGACGTAAGGATGATATGGTACACTATGTAAATCCATCCCTGTGGGTTAAGCAGTGATACAGGCCACTTTCACTTTAAGAAATGAAACATTTGTTTTTAATGTATATTTTCATGCCAATATATCCACATACCTACCTTCAGTTTGTGTCTCTCTCCATTGACTCCACCGTAAAACCGAAATTATACAGAATTATTCCTTGTAAACTAAATAATTGTCATCCTCTACCAATCCCCCGTCAACCCCGTCTACTGGCAGGGATGATTGGCTCCTTCGTTCGTCATTACACTTCCTCCTGGTCTTTTCTGGCATCACACTTCGAGGGATAATAAAGAGATGGAGTAGCGGAGGGGTAAAGATAGGGGGGATAAGAGAGGAGAGAAAGTAAGACTGTCAGTCCTACTAATGGAACCGTTATTCTATCCGTGAGCCACTTAGGGAAGAAATGCAGGGAACCAATTCATGAAAAACATATTCTGTCTTTTACTTCTCTCCGTCTTAATTGACTTTTCTGATGTGTAAAAAAAATAAAAAATAGCCAACTTGACATCTTCAACAGACTCTTTGATCACATTGCACCTCAAGCCCCACCTCAAGATCATTCAGGTTCCCCGTGTTCTTGTTTTCATGAGCTATTGCTATTTCATTCCTCCCCGTTTGTTATTCTATCGTTCATTTTCTACCTTTGCCACTCTCTTTCTTCATGTCTTTCTCTCACACTTTAGTTTTGTCTGATCGACGGCAAAGCCCCCTTAGGGACGGACTGATAACTCCAGCACACACCTATACACACACACAGACGCAGGGGCCTTGGTTCACATTCCCTGCACGGACATTTCCACATTTCCCTGAAATGCTCTCTGTAGCCTAGGTTTTTCCGTCCCATTTCTGACACCAATGTACAATATATTTTGATGGAAATATAGGCTAGGGCCTACAGTTATGACTAGTAAGATCAGGTGGTCAGGAACAACTCCTGGCCCTTCTTATAACAGTAACACCTGACTCTAACCCCTACTGGACACAAAATTTGACCAAAAAGTAATGTTATGCAACCGAATTTGGAATGAGAGACTTGTGGATCCTCCTACAACTCTGCCTAAAGCTTTTAAAGGGAAACCACAGAGAGGTGTGTATTCTACCACAGAGAGGTGTGTATTCCACCACAGAGAGGTGTGTATTCTACCACAGAGAGGTGTGTATTCCACCACAGAGAGGTGTGTATTCCACCACAGAGAGGTGTGTATTCCACCACAGAGAGGTGTGTATTCTACCACAGAGAGGTGTGTATTCCACCACAGAGAGGTGTGTATTCCACCACAGAGAGGTGTGTATTCCACCACAGAGAGGTGTGTATTCCACCACAGAGAGGTGTGTATTCCACCACAGAGAGGTGTGTATTCCACCACAGAGAGGTGTGTATTCCACCACAGAGAGGTGTGTATTCCACCACAGAGAGGTGTGTAATTCCACCACAGAGCGGTGTGTAATTCCACCACAGAGAGGTGTGTATTCCACCACAGAGAGGTGTGTATTCCACCACAGAGAGGTGTGTATTCCACCACAGAGAGGTGTGTAATTCTACCACAGAGAGGTGTGTATTCCACCACAGAGAGGTGTGTATTCCACCACAGAGAGGTGTATTCCACCACAGGGAGGTGTGTACTGTTCCTGAGCCATCTTCCCCTTCCCCTCTCCCTTCATTTCACTGTTACTGTATGGGCTTGACCTCTCACAGTTATACGGGATTGTGGTTATTTTCCATCCAGAGATATTCCGCATTTTACATCATCAGGATGATGTGGCCGGTGACACTTCTTTCTTGAAAGTCCAATATCTTGAAAACTTGACTGCTGACATGCAAAACATTTTGGGACTGTATCAACAGTGGACTAATGAAAACAAAAGATTGTTTTTGAGTGGAGTCTCACTTTTAATGGAACGGCCATTAAAATGTCATTATGGCAACACAGAAATCACCTTTAAAAAGCAGCGATTCCCGCCAGCTGCTTTGTGTAATGGAGTTGATACATACCCCAGTGCTGGCGTGAGAGAAGAAGAAGCCCTAATGTTGAGGAACATTAATGCTAATCTCTCTGTATTCTAATCTCTCACAAATTATGTTTCCTCCATGCTCTTCCCCTCTGCTAATACGCAAAAACAAGAGATTCATTTCCCAGAGAAAAGAATTGCCCAGTGGAACATTGAATTAATTCTTGATGAAAAAGGTAATGCACTTAGCCTTAGCGCTTCATTGTGGGCGGGCAGTGGTGTGGTGGGAAAAGTCCTCAGCTACTGTTCACTGCACTCTGTTAGCATTTGGCTAACCTCCGCCATTTTGTTGCTTTTCTCTGGGAGTAAAACGGTGGTTTGATAAAGTGGCATCAATCATCAATTGCCACCATGTCTGCTTGTTCTCAGCTATTCAATAGTGGATGTAGACACAGGAAGCCAGGTAGGGTATGGATTCTCTGGACAGTCAATAACTTTAATTGATTGATGAAGTGCCAAGGAGCTATGTAGCCTTTTGAAGGCCTGAGGTTGACATCCCTGTGGTACACTAAGGGATATAGGTCACCGCTCTATCAGTTTTACCCCATCAAAGTAGCTGTTTAATGTCAACAATTCAACTCAATGGATATGTATGTTGTATTTCATTAAGCCTCTGTTTTAGTGGGTGCAGTAGGTGACACTATTCAAAATGAACAAGCTTCAGTCGCCCGACAGACAGCTTGATTGGTTACATGTGGCTCAGCCACTGTTGAGCCCTTAAAGGCATTAATCGTGCTCTGAACACAACCAGTGACAGCACCACAATTAGGGTCTTAATCGTCCATGTCAACCAATTGCACTTCCCGTTGAATAACGTGACTATTTTATCCCGCCGAAGTACGTGTTAGAATGCACAAATTTGACTGCGATTACACAACTCGTTAATTTACATCCCAACCTCTTGCTCTTATTTACTCCATTAACTCAATACTTTAGTCCTTTTAACATTTTAGCAGCTATTTGTATATATTCCTAATATATTGAATGAATAATTCAAACAGTGCTCCAAGCTAAAGCCATGGTTGAACCTCACAAAATGGTGGCATGTGAGGAAGGTTTTCCGCTAAATAAATCCACATAGCTACTTAGATAAAGCAATCAATGGAGATGTTTGCGAAGTGGGGGTCTGGAGCGGACAGATAGCGGCGTGCTGCGCGCCGCCACCCCCTCCAGCAAACGAACTTGACCTCTTGTGTCAAACCAGGAAGTGCTGTGGGAAAAGGCACAGACAGGGGGCCAATGGGAATGAACCGTCTGTCATACCACAGCAGTGAACAGGCACAGTCAAAACAAAAACTCTCCCTTGGTGTCCCTCTCTCCACTGTATTCTACAGTAGTTATGTCAACTCCCTCCACCATGGTGACTACAAGGAAGACATTTTCTGCTTCTGATCCCTGATCATACTGAGCTGGATCTATCCACACTGTTAGAACCATTATCCCGGAAGGCAAGGAATGATTCAGTAATGGTTGAATTGTCATATTAATAATGATGCTTTTCTTACACACCAATGGGTGTTTCACTAGCCTGGGGACCCGTCTCTTCAGCTAACCGACTCCCTGTAGTCCATGTCATGTGTCTTTGGCAAGGACAAGGAGTGGAATGTTAGCTAAAGAGACTGGTTCTCACAGTGTTTCAGAATCATTCAGAAAGGTCTGATTCAAATTGAGGGTTTTCTCCAGTAAAAGTTTGAGCTCGCTGGTTGATTCTCCTGTTGCGTGCCTGTTGTCTCATTCTATAGCACCAATTACTACTGTCTCTAGGGAATTCATGGTTCGATGAGAAAAAGTTCACAAAAGTTTGTTTATGGTTAACTCTAAGAAAATACACCCACTCCACAGTATGAAATCCCAAACCCTGCCTCTGTGGAGTGATATCCAGGAGTAACACTGCCTCTCTCTCTTCTCTGAAAAGTCTAATTGAAGTTCAAGTTTAACATGGTTAAGGTAAGGTTTAAGGTTAGGGTTAGGTAAGGGTTAAGGTTAGGCTAGGGATGTCTCAAGGATCCCGAATAGCACTAACCTTCTTCACTCTGGAACCCTCTGTCACCGTGGTGATCCAACCCACACACATTGGCTCCATTGTCTCCTGCAGAGAAAATCTAGATCCTCTCTCCATCCGTCAGCACTAGGACAGAGGTCCATGTATGACAACCAGGAAGAATAGAACGCCAAATAGAACACAGAAGAATAGAACACAGAAGAATAGAACACAGAAGAATATAACACAGAATAGAACACAGAGGACATGAACACAGAAGAATCGAGCACAGAAGAATCGAACACAGAAGAATAGAACACAGAAGAATAGAACACAGAAGAATAGAACACCGAAGAATAGAACACTGAAGAATAGAACACAGAAGGATAGAACACATAACAATAGAACACAGAACAATAGAACACTGAATAGAACACAGAACAATAGAACACAGAAGAATAGAACACTGAATAATAGAACACAGGAGAATACAACACAGAAGAATAGAACACAGAAGAATAGAATGCTGAATAATAGAACACAGGAGAATAGAACACTGAATAATAGAACACTGAATAATAGAACACTGAATAATAGAACGCTGAATAATAGAACACTGAATAATAGAACACTGAATAATAGAACACTGAATATAACACAGAAGAATAGAACACAGTAGAATAAAACACAGAAGAATAGAACACCGAATAGAACATCGAATAGAACACAAAATAGAACACAGAAGAATAGAACACAGAATGGAACACCAAATAGAACACAGAAGAATAGAACACTGAATAGAACACTGAAGAATAGAACACTGAATAGAACACAGAAGAATAGAACACAGAAGAATAGAACACTCAATAGAACACAGAAGAATAGAACACTGAATAGAACACTGAATAGAACACAGAAGAATAGAAGAATAGAACACAGAAGAATAGAACACAGAAGAATAGAACACTGAATAATAGAACACTGAATAATAGAACACAGAAGAATAGAACACAGAAGAAGAATAGAACACAGAAGAATAGAACACTGAATAATAGAATGCTGAAGAATAGAACGCAGAAGAATAGCACGCAGAAGAATAGAACACAGAAGAATAGAACGCAGAAGAATAGAACGCAGAAGAATAGAACGCAGAAGAATAGAACGCAGATGAACAGAACACAGAAGAATAGAACACAGAAGAATAGAACGCAGAAGAATAGAACGCAGAAGAATAGAACACAGAAGAATAGAACACAGAAGAATAGAACACAGAAGAATAGAACACAGAAGAATAGAATAATATAACGCAGAAGAATAGAACACAGAAGAATAGAACACAGAAGAATAGAACACAGAAGAATAGAACACAGAAGAATACACAGAAGAATAGAACACAGAAGAATAGAACACAGAAGAATAGAACACTGAAGAATAGAACACAGAAGAATAGAACACAGAACAATAGAACACAGAAGAATAGAACACTGAATAATAGAACACAGAATAGAACACAGAAGAATAGAACACTGAATAATAGAACACAGAAGAATAGAGACAGAAGAATAGAATGCTGAATAATAGAACACAGGAGAATAGAACGCTGAATAATAGAACACAGAAGAATAGAACACAGACGAATAGAACATTGAATAATAGAACACAGAATAATAGAACACTGAATAGAACACAGAAGAATAAAACACAGACGAATAGAACATTGAATAATAGAACACAGAATAATAGAACACTGAATAGAACACAGAAGAATAAAACACAGAAGAATAAAACACAGAAGAATAGAACACCGAATAGAACATCGAATAGAACACAAAATAGAACACAGAAGAATAGAACACAGAATGGAACACCAAATAGAACACAGAAGAATAGAACACAGAAGAATAACACTGAATAGAACACTGAAGAATAGAATACCGAATAGAACACAGAAGAATAGAACACCGAATAGAACACAGAAAAATAGAACACTGAATAGAACACTGAATAGAGCGAAGAATAGAACACAGAAGAATAGAACACTGAATAATAGAACACTGAATAATAGAACACTGAATAATAGGACACTGAATAATAGAACACAGAAGAATAGAACACAGAAGAAGAATAGAACACAGAAGAATAGAACACTGAATAATAGAATGCTGAAGAATAGAACACAGAACAATAGAACGCAGAAGAATAGAAAGCAGAAGAATAGAACGCAGAAGAATAGAACACAGAAGAATAGAACGCAGAAGAATAGAACGCAGAAGAATAGAACGCAGAAGAATAGAACACAGAAGAATAGAACACAGAAGAATAGAACACAGAAGAATAGAACGCAGAAGAATAGAACACAGAAGAATAGAACACAGAAGAATAGAAGAATAGAACACAGAAGAATAGAACACAGAAGAATAGAACGAAGAAGAATAGAACACAGAAGAATAGAACACAGAAGAATAGAACACAGAAGAATAGAACACAGAAGAATAGAACACTGAATAGAACACAGAAGAATAGAACACAGAAGAATAGAACACAGAAGAATAGAACACAGAAGAATAGAACACAGAAGAATAGAACACTGAATAGAACACAGAAGAATAGAACACAGAAGAATAAAACACAGAAGAATAGAACACAGAAGAATAGAACACTGAATAGAACACAGAAGAATAGAACACAGTAGCAGGGCAGCCTGTTGACACCAGCATGTTATCTCTGACTTTCATTTCCTTGTAATTGAATTCGGAGCCCTCTTTTCTTCCTGTGTTGTTGTTGTTGTTGTCGGCGTTGTTATTTTGTCAGTCGAACGTTTCTCTTTTTCTCTCCCCTCCTGCTGATCGAGGTTTTAGAGTTTGTTTGTTTGTCGGTTTAGTTGTTGGGGCTGATGCTATTGTTGCGTTGTGTGTTTGGGGTGGGGTGGAGGAGGAGGAGGAGGAGATGAGGGGGTTTGAGGAGAATGGGGGGGGCGCGAGGCAGATTATCTTTACTCATTTATGTTGGCTACATACACAGTATATTTAGAGTGGCTCTTTGAAGGTTCCCTGTCTGTCTGTCTGTCTGTCTGTCTCAAGTCTTCCTGAGGAAAAGCGGAGCTGCTGCGCATTAGGAGTGCAAAGCTCTGATGGGAGGGATAGAAGAAAGGAGGTAGGAAGGGGGACTTCTAATTAACCCAGGGGGTGTGTGAAGTGAAATAGGGGAGAGGGGGACATTTTAAGAAGGAGGAAGAATGGTGTCAGAACAGAAGCCTGTTTATTAATCCACTGAGTTTGTCTGAAGGAATCCCTCCGAAAAATGGAACAGAATTTACTTATGAACTTACACAAGTCATAAAATAGTAGACCTTTGTGGACATAGCACACTCAAGGCCTTTATTACAATGGAAGATCTATCGGGGAGAATATGTCATATCCACCGGTCGACCAAGAACCCGATCAAGATAGAGATTAAAAATGCGGTCAAGATTCTCCATTAAAGTATATCTGGCTGATTTATTTCTGTCTACACTATAGGAAAATGGTCTCTCATGGCCATTTTGGATCAGTGCAGAGAGCCTCTCTGCGCAGCCATAGCGTCTGTAAATGCATGTGCCTGCTTCCCGGCCAAAACGGTTCGGAAGAGTAGGTGCATATATTATGACAACATTTTGTGACGCTTTTGTTGGTTTTGGACTTCGGCGAGGGTTTTTTCGGGTTGATCGGGGACACAACATTTTCTCTTGAGGCAAGCTGAGGCCGGTAGCTGAAGTCTACACCCCTTCGCTGGGGATTGATCAATAGTAGGAATTCTTCAGTCTTTGTTGTCATTCAACGAGAGACAACACATTTTCATTGAGAGAAAAAAGATGGCTGCCTTGGTGTGAAAGTAAAATATTAACCACTGAATAAGAGAGAACAGGTAGACTGGCTTTCTGAAAAGAATCAATTTTACATCTTGGGTTTTGAGAACTGCCCTCAGTTCAACTGCAGCAAATAGCAACCATTCAACAACCTCAGCTTCAGATTCCCAAGGTAGGCTTTACAAGAACAGGAAGTGTGAGGAAGCTGTGGTGGGTCAAACATTCAACAACCTCAGCATCAGATTCCCAAGGTAGGCTTTACAAGAACAGGAAGTGTGAGGAAGCTGTGGTGGGTCAAACATTCAACAACCTCAGCATCAGATTCCCAAGGTAGGCTTTACAAGAACAGGAAGTGTGAGGAAGCTGTGGTGGGTCAAACATTCAACAACCAAATACGTTTGTTGATATTTTTGGGGGGAAAGCTCTAGAGTTGATGCCTTTGCTCTGTACTGTGTGCGTGTGTGCGTGTGTGTGTGTGTGCGTGTGCGTGTGTGCGAGCGTGTCACAGCATACCCCAGCCTAGACAGAGGACAGACACGAAGTGACACAGTACCACCCCTGTCCCCTTCAGGCCCTCAGAACAGCATTATTGAATTCTTCTCCCCAGATGCAGGCCCAATAAAACCATCATTGTCTCACACAGAGAGACCAGGTCTGAGTGTTTAAGGTCAGACAGATGGGGTATCTCTCCATATGGGCCACTGTTGCCCTCAGATTGGTTTTACACCTCTGTTTGTTTGTCTGTCAGATATAAGTGATGGAGACAATAGCAGGACAGTTACCTCTATAAGAAGTAGGAAGTAGTCTCGGGTTAGTGTTGATGGTAGAGCAGGACAGTTATCTCTATAAGAACTAGGAAGTAGTCTCGGGTTAGTGTTGATGGTAGAGCAGGACAGTTATCTCTATAAGAAGTAGGAAGTAGTCTCGGGTTAGTGTTGATGGTAGAGCAGGACAGTTATCTCTATAAGAAGTAGGAGTAGGAAGTAGTCTTGGGTTAGTGTTGATGGTAGAGCAGGATAGTTATCTCTATAAGAAGTAGGAAGTAGTCTCGGGTTAGTGTTGATGGTAGAGCAGGACAGTTATCTCTATAAGAAGTAGGAAGTAGTCTCGGGTTAGTGTTGATGGTAGAGCAGGACAGTTATCTCTATAAGAAGTAGGAAGTAGTCTCAGGTTAGTGTTGATGGTAGAGCAGGACAGTTATCTCTATAAGAAGTAGGAAGTAGTCTCGGGTTAGTGTTGATGGTAGAGCAGGACAGTTATCTCTATAAGAAGTAGGAAGTAGTCTTGGGTTAGTGTTGATGGTAGAGCAGGACAGTTATCTCTATAAGAAGTAGGAAGTAGTCTCGGTTTAGTGTTGATGGTAGAGCAGGACAGTTATCTCTATAAGAAGTAGGAAGTAGTCTCGGGTTAGTGTTGATGGTAGAGCAGGACAGTTATCTCTATAAGAAGTAGGAAGTAGTCTCAGGTTAGTGTTGATGGTAGAGCAGGACAGTTATCTCTATAAGAAGTAGGAAGTAGTCTCAGGTTAGTGTTGATGGTAGAGCAGGACAGTTATCTCTATAAGAAGTAGGAAGTAGTCTCGGGTTAGTGTTGATGGTAGAGCAGGACAGTTATCTCTATAAGAAGTAGGAAGTAGTCTCAGGTTAGTGTTGATGGTAGAGCAGGACAGTTATCTCTATAAGAAGTAGGAAGTAGTCTCAGGTTAGTGTTGACGGTAGAGCAGGACAGTTATCTCTATAAGAAGTAGGATGTAGTCTCAGGTTAGTGTTGACGGTAGAGCAGGACAGTTATCTCTATAAGAAGTAGGAAGTAGTCTCAGGTTAGTGTTGATGGTAGAGCAGGACAGTTATCTCTATAAGAAGTAGGAGTAGGAAGTAGTCTTGGGTTAGTGTTGATGGTAGAGCAGGACAGTTATCTCTATAAGAAGTAGGAAGTAGTCTCGGGTTAGTGTTGACGGTAGAGCAGGACAGTTATCTCTATAAGAAGTAGGAAGTAGTCTCGGGTTAGTGTTGACGGTAGAGCAGGACAGTTATCTCTATAAGAAGTAGGAAGTAGTCTTGGTTTAGTGTTGATGGTAGAGGAGGACAGTTATCTCTATAAGAAGTAGGAAGTAGTCTCAGGTTAGTGTTGACGGTACAGCAGGACAGTTATCTCTATAAGAAGTAGGATGTAGTCTCAGGTTAGTGTTGACGGTACAGCAGGACAGGTATCTCTATAAGAAGTAGGAAGTCGTCTGGGGTTAGTGTTGATGGTACAGCAGGACAGTTATCTCTATAAGAAGTAGGAAGTAGTCTCGGTTTAGTGTTGATGGTACAGCAGGACAGGTATCTCTATCTCTATAAGAAGTAGGAAGTAGTCTCAGGTTAGTGTTGATGGTAGAGCAGGACAGTTATCTCTATAAGAAGTAGGAGTAGGAAGTAGTCTTGGGTTAGTGTTGATGGTAGAGCAGGACAGTTATCTCTATAAGAAGTAGGAGTAGGAAGTCGTCTCGGGTTAGTGTTGATGGTAGAGCAGGACAGTTATCTCTATAAGAAGTAGGAAGTAGTCTCGGGTTAGTGTTGATGGTAGAGCAGGACAGTTATCTCTATAAGAAGTAGGAAGTAGTCTTGGTTTAGTATTGATGGTAGAGGAGGACAGTTATCTCTATAAGAAGTAGGAAGTCGTCTCGGGTTAGTGTTGATGGTACAGCAGGACAGTTATCTCTATAAGAAGTAGGAAGTAGTCTCGGTTTAGTGTTGATGGTACAGCAGGACAGGTATCTCTATAAGAAGTAGGAAGTAGTCTCAGGTTAGTGTTGATGGTAGAGCAGGACAGTTATCTCTATAAGAAGTAGGAAGTAGTCTCAGGTTAGTGTTGACAGTAGAGCAGGACAGTTATCTCTATAAGAAGTAGGAAGTAGTCTCAGGTTAGTGTTGACGGTAGAGCAGGACAGTTATCTCTATAAGAAGTAGGAAGTAGTCTTGGTTTAGTGTTGATGGTACAGCAGGACAGGTATCTCTATAATTAGTAGGAAGTAGTCTCAGGTTAGTGTTGATGGTAGAGCAGGACAGTTATCTCTATAAGAAGTAGGAAGTAGTCTCAGGTTTAGTGTTGATGGTACAGCAGGACAGGTATCTCTATAAGAAGTAGGAAGTAGTCTCAGGTTAGTGTTGATGGTAGAGCAGGACAGTTATCTCTATTAGAAGTAGGAAGTAGTCTCAGGTTAGTGTTGACGGTAGAGCAGGACAGTTATCTCTATAAGAAGTAGGAAGTAGTCTCAGGTTAGTGTTGATGGTACAGCAGGACAGTTATCTCTATAAGAAGTAGGAAGTAGTCTCAGGTTAGTGTTGATGGTAGAGCAGGACAGTTATCTCTATAAGAAGTAGGAAGTCGTCTCAGGTTAGTGTTGATGGTAGAGCAGGACAGTTATCTCTATAAGAAGTAGGAAGTAGTCTCAGGTTAGTGTTGATGGTAGAGCAGGACAGTTATCTCTATAAGAAGTAGGAAGTAGTCTCAGGTTAGTGTTGATGGTAGAGCAGGACAGTTATCTCTATAAGAAGGAGGAAGTAGTCTTGGGTTAGTGTTGATGGTAGAGCAGGACAGTTATCTCTATAAGAAGTAGGAAGTAGTCTTGGTTTAGTGTTGATGGTAGAGGAGGACAGTTATCTCTATAAGAAGTAGGAAGTAGTCTCGGGTTAGTGTTGATGGTAGAGCAGGACAGTTATCTCTATAAGAAGTAGGAAGTAGTCTCAGGTTTAGTGTTGATGGTACAGCAGGACAGGTATCTCTATAAGAAGTAGGAAGTAGTCTCAGGTTAGTGTTGATGGTAGAGCAGGACAGTTATCTCTATAAGAAGTAGGAAGTAGTCTCAGGTTAGTGTTGACAGTAGAGCAGGACAGTTATCTCTATAAGAAGTAGGAAGTAGTCTCAGGTTAGTGTTGACGGTAGAGCAGGACAGTTATCTCTATAAGAAGTAGGAAGTAGTCTTGGTTTAGTGTTGATGGTACAGCAGGACAGGTATCTCTATAAGAGGTAGGAAGTAGTCTCAGGTTAGTGTTGATGGTAGAGCAGGACAGTTATCTCTATTAGAAGTAGGAAGTAGTCTCAGGTTAGTGTTGACGGTAGAGCAGGACAGTTATCTCTATAAGAAGTAGGAAGTAGTCTCAGGTTAGTGTTGATGGTACAGCAGGACAGTTATCTCTATAAGAAGTAGGTTTAGTCTCAGGCTAGTGTTGACGGTAGAGCAGGACAGTTATCTCTATAAGAAGTAGGAAGTCTCTCTCGTTAGTGTTGATGGTACAGCAGGACAGTTATCTCTATAAGAAGTAGGAAGTAGTCTCAGGTTAGTGTTGATGGTAGAGCAGGACAGTTACCTCTATAAGAAGTAGGAAGTAGTCTCAGGTTAGTGTTGATGGTAGTGCAGGACAGTTACCTCTATAAGAAGTAGGAAGTAGTCTCAGGTTAGTGTTGATGGTAGAGCAGGACAGTTACCTCTATAAGAAGTAGGAAGTAGTCTCAGGTTAGTGTTGATGGTAGAGCAGGACAGTTATCTCTATAAGAAGGAGGAAGTAGTCTTGGGTTAGTGTTGATGGTAGAGCAGGACAGTTATCTCTATAAGAAGTAGGAAGTAGTCTTGGTTTAGTGTTGATGGTAGAGGAGGACAGTTATCTCTATAAGAAGTAGGAAGTAGTCTGGTTAGTGTTGATGGTACAGCAGGACAGTTATCTCTATAAGAAGTAGGAAGTAGTCTCTCCTGTTGATGGTACAGCAGGACAGGTATCTCTATAAGAAGTAGGAAGTAGTCTCAGGTTAGTGTTGATGGTAGAGCAGGACAGTTATCTCTATAAGAAGTAGGAAGTAGTCTCAGGTTAGTGTTGACGGTAGAGCAGGACAGTTATCTCTATAAGAAGTTAAGTAGTCTCAGGTTAGTGTTGACGGTAGAGCAGGACAGTTATCTCTATAAGAAGTAGGAAGTAGTCTCTCCCCTTAGTGTTGATGGTACAGCAGAACAGGTATCTCTATAAGAAGTAGGAAGTAGTCTCAGGTTAGTGTTGATGGTAGAGGAGGACAGGTATCTCTATAAGAAGTAGGAAGTCGTCTGGGGTTAGTGTTGATGGTACAGCAGGACAGTTATCTCTATAAGAAGTAGGAAGTAGTCTCGGTTTAGTGTTGATGGTACAGCAGGACAGGTATCTCTATCTCTATAAGAAGTAGGAAGTAGTCTCAGGTTAGTGTTGATGGTAGAGCAGGACAGTTATCTCTATAAGAAGTAGGAAGTAGTCTCAGGTTAGTGTTGACGGTAGAGCAGGACAGTTATCTCTATAAGAAGTAGGATGTAGTCTCAGGTTAGTGTTGACGGTAGAGCAGGACAGTTATCTCTATAAGAAGTAGGAAGTAGTCTCAGGTTAGTGTTGATGGTAGAGCAGGACAGTTATCTCTATAAGAAGTAGGAAGTAGTCTCGGTTTAGTGTTGATGGTACAGCAGGAGGTATCTCTATAAGAAGTAGGAAGTAGTCTCAGGTTAGTGTTGACGGTAGAGCAGGACAGTTATCTCTATAAGCCAGTAGGAAGTAGTCTCGGTTTAGTGTTGATGGTACAGCAGGACAGGTATCTCTATAAGAAGTAGGAAGTAGTCTCAGGTTAGTGTTGATGGTAGAGCAGGACAGTTATCTCTATAAGAAGTAGCCAAGTAGTCTCGGTTTAGTGTTGATGGTACAGCAAGACAGGTATCTCTATAAGAAGTAGGAAGTAGTCTCAGGTTAGTGTTGATGGTAGAGCAGGACAGGTATCTCTATAAGAAGTAGGAAGTAGTCTCAGGTTAGTGTTGATGGTAGAGCAGGACAGTTATCTCTATAAGAAGTAGGAAGTAGTCTCGGTTTAGTGTTGATGGTACAGCAGGACAGGTATCTCTATAAGAAGTAGGAAGTAGTCTCAGGTTAGTGTTGATGGTAGAGCAGGACAGTTACCTCTATAAGAAGTAGGAAGTGGTCTCAGGCTAGTGTTGACGGTAGAGCAGGACAGTTATCTCTATAAGAAGTAGGAAGTCGTCTCGCTGTTGATGGTAGAGCAGGACAGTTATCTCTATAAGAAGTAGGAAGTAGTCTCATGTTAGTGTTGATGGTAGAGCAGGACAGTTATCTCTATAAGAAGTAGGAAGTAGTCTTGGTTTAGTGTTGATGGTACAGCAGGACAGTTACCTCTATAAGAAGTAGGAAGTAGTCTCAGGTTAGTGTTGATGGTAGAGCAGGACAGTTATCTCTATAAGAAGGAGGAAGTAGTCTCAGGGTAGTGTGAGCGTGAGTTAGGTCTTTCCTCAGATAGACCCATTTATATCTCCACAACCAAGCTAACGTACAACAACAAGACCTTGATGACGTTTTTGCATTTTAGTCGACTGGCTGCAGAGTCTCAAGAGCTCAAGGGTTAGGAATCTTGTGTTCTGATGGTTTTAAGTTCCCATATAACAGGTTTCCTCCTCTCCCCTGGTTATATGAGGGTGTTTAACACAGTGTGAGGCCAGTGAGCCTCTCTGCTCCTCTCCCCTGGTTATATGAGGGTGTTTAACACAGTGTGAGGCCAGTGAGCCTCTCTCCTCCTCTCCCCTGGTTATATGAGGGTGTTTAACACAGTGTGAGGCCAGTGAGCCTCTCTGCTCCTCTCCCCTGGTTATATGAGGGTGTTTAACACAGTGTGAGGCCAGTGAGCCTCTCTCCTCCTCTCCCCTGGTTATATGATGGTGTTTAACACAGTGTGAGGCCAGTGAGCCTCTCTCCTCCTCTCCCCTGGTTATATGATGGTGTTTAACACAGTGTGAGGCCAGTGAGCCTCTCTCCTCCTCTCCCCTGGTTATATGATGGTGTTTAACACAGTGTGAGGCCAGTGAGCCTCTCTCCTCCTCTCCCCTGGTTATATGATGGTGTTTAACACAGTGTGAGGCCAGTGAGCCTCTCTCCTCCTCTCCCCTGGTTATATGATGGTGTTTAACACAGTGTGAGGCCAGTGAGCCTCTCTCCTCCTCTCCCCTGGTTATATGAGGGTGTTTAACACAGTGTGAGGCCAGTGAGCCTCTCTCCTCCTCTCCCCTGGTTATATGATGGTGTTTAACACAGTGTGAGGCCAGTGAGCCTCTCTCCTCCTCTCCCTGGTTATATGATGGTGTTTAACACAGTGTGAGGCCAGTGAGCCTCTCTCCTCCTCTCCCCCTGGTTATATGATGGTGTTTAACACAGTGTGAGGCCAGTGAGCCTCTCTCCTCCTCTCCCCTGGTTATATGATGGTGTTTAACACAGTGTGAGGCCAGTGAGCCTCTCTCCTCCTCTCCCCTGGTTATATGATGGTGTTTAACACAGTGTGAGGCCAGTGAGCCTCTCTCCTCCTCTCCCCTGGTTATATGAGGGTGTTTAACACAGTGTGAGGCCAGTGAGCCTCTCTCCTCCTCTCCCCTGGTTATATGATGGTGTTTAACACAGTGTGAGGCCAGTGAGCCTCTCTCCTCCTCTCCCCTGGTTATATGAGGGTGTTTAACACAGTGTGAGGCCAGTGAGCCTCTCTCCTCCTCTCCCCTGGTTATATGATGGTGTTTAACACAGTGTGAGGCCAGTGAGCCTCTCTCCTCCTCTCCCCTGGTTATATGATGGTGTTTAACACAGTGTGAGGCCAGTGAGCCTCTCTCCTCCTCTCCCCTGGTTATATGAGGGTGTTTAACACAGTGTGAGGCCAGTGAGCCTCTCTCCTCCTCTCCCCTGGTTATATGATGGTGTTTAACACAGTGTGAGGCCAGTGAGCCTCTCTCCTCCTCTCCCCTGGTTATATGATGGTGTTTAACACAGTGTGAGGCCAGTGAGCCTCTCTCCTCCTCTCCCCTGGTTATATGATGGTGTTTAACACAGTGTGAGGCCAGTGAGCCTCTCTCCTCCTCTCCCCTGGTTATATGATGGTGTTTAACACAGTGTGAGGCCAGTGAGCCTCTCTCCTCCTCTCCCCTGGTTATATGATGGTGTTTAACACAGTGTGAGGCCAGTGAGCCTCTCTCCTCCTCTCCCCTGGTTATATGATGGTGTTTAACACAGTGTGAGGCCAGTGAGCCTCTCTCCTCCTCTCCCTGGTTATATGATGGTGTTTAACACAGTGTGAGGCCAGTGAGCCTCTCTCCTCCTCTCCCCTGGTTATATGATGGTGTTTAACACAGTGTGAGGCCAGTGAGCCTCTCTCCTCCTCTCCCCTGGTTATATGATGGTGTTTAACACAGTGTGAGGCCAGTGAGCCTCTCTCCTCCTCTCCCCTGGTTATATGATGGTGTTTAACACAGTGTGAGGCCAGTGAGCCTCTCTCCTCCTCTCCCCTGGTTATATGATGGTGTTTAACACAGTGTGAGGCCAGTGAGCCTCTCTCCTCCTCTCCCCTGGTTATATGAGGGTGTTTAACACAGTGTGAGGCCAGTGAGCCTCTCTCCTCCTCTCCCCTGGTTATATGAGGGTGTTTAACACAGTGTGAGGCCAGTGAGCCTCTCTCCTCCTCTCCCCTGGTTATATGATGGTGTTTAACACAGTGTGAGGCCAGTGAGCCTCTCTCCTCCTCTCCCTGGTTATATGATGGTGTTTAACACAGTGTGAGGCCAGTGAGCCTCTCTCCTCCTCTCCCCTGGTTATATGATGGTGTTTAACACAGTGTGAGGCCAGTGAGCCTCTCTCCTCCTCTCCCCTGGTTATATGAGGGTGTTTAACACAGTGTGAGGCCAGTGAGCCTCTCTCCTCCTCTCCCCTGGTTATATGATGGTGTTTAACACAGTGTGAGGCCAGTGAGCCTCTCTCCTCCTCTCCCCTGGTTATATGATGGTGTTTAACACAGTGTGAGGCCAGTGAGCCTCTCTCCTCCTCTCCCCTGGTTATATGAGGGTGTTTAACACAGTGTGAGGCCAGTGAGCCTCTCTCCTCCTCTCCCCTGGTTATATGATGGTGTTTAACACAGTGTGAGGCCAGTGAGCCTCTCTCCTCCTCTCCCTGGTTATATGATGGTGTTTAACACAGTGTGAGGCCAGTGAGCCTCTCTCTCCTCTCCCCTGGTTATATGATGGTGTTTAACACAGTGTGAGGCCAGTGAGCCTCTCTCCTCCTCTCCCCTGGTTATATGATGGTGTTTAACACAGTGTGAGGCCAGTGAGCCTCTCTCCTCCTCTCCCCTGGTTATATGATGGTGTTTAACACAGTGTGAGGCCAGTGAGCCTCTCTCCTCCTCTCCCTGGTTATATGATGGTGTTTAACACAGTGTGAGGCCAGTGAGCCTCTCTCCTCCTCTCCCCTGGTTATATGATGGTGTTTAACACAGTGTGAGGCCAGTGAGCCTCTCTCCTCCTCTCCCTGGTTATATGATGGTGTTTAACACAGTGTGAGGCCAGTGAGCCTCTCTCCTCCTCTCCCTGGTTATATGATGGTGTTTAACACAGTGTGAGGCCAGTGAGCCTCTCTCCTCCTCTCCCCTGGTTATATGATGGTGTTTAACACAGTGTGAGGCCAGTGAGCCTCTCTCCTCCTCTCCCCTGGTTATATGATGGTGTTTAACACAGTGTGAGGCCAGTGAGCCTCTCTCCTCCTCTCCCCTGGTTATATGAGGGTGTTTAACACAGTGTGAGGCCAGTGAGCCTCTCTCCTCCTCTCCCCTGGTTATATGATGGTGTTTAACACAGTGTGAGGCCAGTGAGCCTCTCTCCTCCTCTCCCCTGGTTATATGATGGTGTTTAACACAGTGTGAGGCCAGTGAGCCTCTCTCCTCCTCTCCCCTGGTTATATGAGGGTGTTTAACACAGTGTGAGGCCAGTGAGCCTCTCTCCTCCTCTCCCCTGGTTATATGATGGTGTTTAACACAGTGTGAGGCCAGTGAGCCTCTCTCCTCCTCTCCCCTGGTTATATGATGGTGTTTAACACAGTGTGAGGCCAGTGAGCCTCTCTCCTCCTCTCCCCTGGTTATATGATGGTGTTTAACACAGTGTGAGGCCAGTGAGCCTCTCTCCTCCTCTCCCCTGGTTATATGATGGTGTTTAACACAGTGTGAGGCCAGTGAGCCTCTCTCCTCCTCTCCCCTGGTTATATGAGGGTGTTTAACACAGTGTGAGGCCAGTGAGCCTCTCTCCTCCTCTCCCCTGGTTATATGAGGGTGTTTAACACAGTGTGAGGCCAGTGAGCCTCTCTCCTCCTCTCCCCTGGTTATATGATGGTGTTTAACACAGTGTGAGGCCAGTGAGCCTCTCTCCTCCTCTCCCCTGGTTATATGAGGGTGTTTAACACAGTGTGAGGCCAGTGAGCCTCTCTCCTCCTCTCCCCCTGGTTATATGATGGTGTTTAACACAGTGTGAGGCCAGTGAGCCTCTCTCCTCCTCTCCCCTGGTTATATGATGGTGTTTAACACAGTGTGAGGCCAGTGAGCCTCTCTCCTCCTCTCCCTGGTTATATGATGGTGTTTAACACAGTGTGAGGCCAGTGAGCCTCTCTCCTCCTCTCCCCTGGTTATATGAAGGTGTTTAACACAGTGTGAGGCCAGTGAGCCTCTCTCCTCCTCTCCCCTGGTTATATGAGGGTGTTTAACACAGTGTGAGGCCAGTGAGCCTCTCTCCTCCTCTCCCCTGGTTATATGAGGGTGTTTAACACAGTGTGAGGCCAGTGAGCCTCTCTCCTCCTCTCCCCTGGTTATATGATGGTGTTTAACACAGTGTGAGGCCAGTGAGCCTCTCTCCTCCTCTCCCCTGGTTATATGATGGTGTTTAACACAGTGTGAGGCCAGTGAGCCTCTCTCCTCCTCTCCCCTGGTTATATGATGGTGTTTAACACAGTGTGAGGCCAGTGAGCCTCTCTCCTCCTCTCCCCTGGTTATATGATGGTGTTTAACACAGTGTGAGGCCAGTGAGCCTCTCTCCTCCTCTCCCCTGGTTATATGATGGTGTTTAACACAGTGTGAGGCCAGTGAGCCTCTCTCCTCCTCTCCCCTGGTTATATGATGGTGTTTAACACAGTGTGAGGCCAGTGAGCCTCTCTCCTCCTCTCCCTGGTTATATGATGGTGTTTAACACAGTGTGAGGCCAGTGAGCCTCTCTCCTCCTCTCCCCTGGTTATATGATGGTGTTTAACACAGTGTGAGGCCAGTGAGCCTCTCTCCTCCTCTCCCCTGGTTATATGATGGTGTTTAACACAGTGTGAGGCCAGTGAGCCTCTCTCCTCCTCTCCCTGGTTATATGATGGTGTTTAACACAGTGTGAGGCCAGTGAGCCTCTCTCCTCCTCTCCCCTGGTTATATGATGGTGTTTAACACAGTGTGAGGCCAGTGAGCCTCTCTCCTCCTCTCCCCTGGTTATATGATGGTGTTTAACACAGTGTGAGGCCAGTGAGCCTCTCTCCTCCTCTCCCCTGGTTATATGATGGTGTTTAACACAGTGTGAGGCCAGTGAGCCTCTCTCCTCCTCTCCCCTGGTTATATGATGGTGTTTAACACAGTGTGAGGCCAGTGAGCCTCTCTCCTCCTCTCCCTGGTTATATGAGGGTGTTTAACACAGTGTGAGGCCAGTGAGCCTCTCTCCTCCTCTCCCCTGGTTATATGAGGGTGTTTAACACAGTGTGAGGCCAGTGAGCCTCTCTCCTCCTCTCCCTGGTTATATGAGGGTGTTTAACACAGTGTGAGGCCAGTGAGCCTCTCTCCTCCTCTCCCCTGGTTATATGAGGGTGTTTAACACAGTGTGAGGCCAGTGAGCCTCTCTCCTCCTCTCCCCTGGTTATATGAGGGTGTTTAACACAGTGTGAGGCCAGTGAGCCTCTCTCCTCCTCTCCCCTGGTTATATGAGGGTGTTTAACACAGTGTGAGGCCAGTGAGCCTCTCTCCTCCTCTCCCCTGGTTATATGAGGGTGTTTAACACAGTGTGAGGCCAGTGAGCCTCTCTCCTCCTCTCCCCTGGTTATATGAGGGTGTTTAACACAGTGTGAGGCCAGTGAGCCTCTCTCCTCCTCTCCCCTGGTTATATGATGGTGTTTAACACAGTGTGAGGCCAGTGAGCCTCTCTCCTCCTCTCCCCTGGTTATATGATGGTGTTTAACACAGTGTGAGGCCAGTGAGCCTCTCTCCTCCTCTCCCCTGGTTATATGATGGTGTTTAACACAGTGTGAGGCCAGTGAGCCTCTCTCCTCCTCTCCCCTGGTTATATGATGGTGTTTAACACAGTGTGAGGCCAGTGAGCCTCTCTCCTCCTCTCCCCTGGTTATATGATGGTGTTTAACACAGTGTGAGGCCAGTGAGCCTCTCTCCTCCTCTCCCTGGTTATATGATGGTGTTTAACACAGTGTGAGGCCAGTGAGCCTCTCTCCTCCTCTCCCCTGGTTATATGATGGTGTTTAACACAGTGTGAGGCCAGTGAGCCTCTCTCCTCCTCTCCCCTGGTTATATGAGGGTGTTTAACACAGTGTGAGGCCAGTGAGCCTCTCTCCTCCTCTCCCTGGTTATATGATGGTGTTTAACACAGTGTGAGGCCAGTGAGCCTCTCTCCTCCTCTCCCCTGGTTATATGATGGTGTTTAACACAGTGTGAGGCCAGTGAGCCTCTCTCCTCCTCTCCCCTGGTTATATGAGGGTGTTTAACACAGTGTGAGGCCAGTGAGCCTCTCTCCTCCTCTCCCCTGGTTATATGATGGTGTTTAACACAGTGTGAGGCCAGTGAGCCTCTCTCCTCCTCTCCCCTGGTTATATGACGGTGTTTAACACAGTGTGAGGCCAGTGAGCCTCTCTCCTCCTCTCCCCTGGTTATATGATGGTGTTTAACACAGTGTGAGGCCAGTGAGCCTCTCTCCTCCTCTCCCCTGGTTATATGAGGGTGTTTAACACAGTGTGAGGCCAGTGAGCCTCTCTCCTCCTCTCCCCTGGTTATATGATGGTGTTTAACACAGTGTGAGGCCAGTGAGCCTCTCTCCTCCTCTCCCTGGTTATATGATGGTGTTTAACACAGTGTGAGGCCAGTGAGCCTCTCTCCTCCTCTCCCCTGGTTATATGATGGTGTTTAACACAGTGTGAGGCCAGTGAGCCTCTCTCCTCCTCTCCCTGGTTATATGAGGGTGTTTAACACAGTGTGAGGCCAGTGAGCCTCTCTCCTCCTCTCCCCTGGTTATATGATGGTGTTTAACACAGTGTGAGGCCAGTGAGCCTCTCTCCTCCTCTCCCCTGGTTATATGATGGTGTTTAACACAGTGTGAGGCCAGTGAGCCTCTCTCCTCCTCTCCCCTGGTTATATGAGGGTGTTTAACACAGTGTGAGGCCAGTGAGCCTCTCTCCTCCTCTCCCCTGGTTATATGATGGTGTTTAACACAGTGTGAGGCCAGTGAGCCTCTCTCCTCCTCTCCCCTGGTTATATGATGGTGTTTAACACAGTGTGAGGCCAGTGAGCCTCTCTCCTCCTCTCCCCTGGTTATATGATGGTGTTTAACACAGTGTGAGGCCAGTGAGCCTCTCTCCTCCTCTCCCCTGGTTATATGAGGGTGTTTAACACAGTGTGAGGCCAGTGAGCCTCTCTCCTCCTCTCCCCTGGTTATATGAGGGTGTTTAACACAGTGTGAGGCCAGTGAGCCTCTCTCCTCCTCTCCCCTGGTTATATGAGGGTGTTTAACACAGTGTGAGGCCAGTGAGCCTCTCTCCTCCTCTCCCTGGTTATATGAGGGTGTTTAACACAGTGTGAGGCCAGTGAGCCTCTCTCCTCCTCTCCCCTGGTTATATGATGGTGTTTAACACAGTGTGAGGCCAGTGAGCCTCTCTCCTCCTCTCCCTGGTTATATGATGGTGTTTAACACAGTGTGAGGCCAGTGAGCCTCTCTCCTCCTCTCCCCTGGTTATATGATGGTGTTTAACACAGTGTGAGGCCAGTGAGCCTCTCTCCTCCTCTCCCCTGGTTATATGATGGTGTTTAACACAGTGTGAGGCCAGTGAGCCTCTCTCCTCCTCTCCCCTGGTTATATGATGGTGTTTAACACAGTGTGAGGCCAGTGAGCCTCTCTCCTCCTCTCCCTGGTTATATGATGGTGTTTAACACAGTGTGAGGCCAGTGAGCCTCTCTCCTCCTCTCCCCTGGTTATATGAGGGTGTTTAACACAGTGTGAGGCCAGTGAGCCTCTCTCCTCCTCTCCCCTGGTTATATGATGGTGTTTAACACAGTGTGAGGCCAGTGAGCCTCTCTCCTCCTCTCCCCTGGTTATATGAGGGTGTTTAACACAGTGTGAGGCCAGTGAGCCTCTCTCCTCCTCCACTGTTGTGGAAGTCGATGAAACGAGACACGCTAAGTATTACCTTTACCAAGATGGCTATAATTTGATTTAAGTTGCAACTAAGAATATTGCTCTGGTCTAGTGTGTACAGTATGTTTCTATGTGCCTCTATCTACAGCACCAGCCGAGGATTAACAGGAGCAGAAGCACTATGTTCCTTACATGACTAGTCACATTGTCATCCCACATTCAATTCCCTGTAGCTGGGCTGTCTCCAGATGATTGCCATATCTGTCGCCTCGTAACTACATCATTATGACCAGTTGAGTACACACTGTCCCAATACACTTTCCTGATCCAGGGTGTTTGCAGAACAGCACCAGTAAAGCTGTCTCATGGCTTTGGCTCCTGGCTGTGACTGAGAAGAAAGGAGCTTAGAGAGAGAGATAAACATTTTGAGGTACACAGAGAGAGGGGGAGGAAGAGGGAAGTGGGGAAAGAGTTAGGTAGGGAAGGAAGGAAGTGGTGAAATTAGAATGAGAGCAAGGATAGATGAAGGAGAGAGAGATCGAGAGAGGGAGGGCTGAGGAAAAGGAGAGGGGAGTGTTTCCGTAGCGATGTCCCCCTACCCTCAGAATGAGAGGTGATAATTGTGATAATTCACTGTATCACCATTCCAATGGGTCAGAAGTTTACATATGCTAAGTTAACTGTGCCTTTAAACAGCTTGGACAATTCCAGAAAATGATGTCATGGCTTTGAAGCTTCTGATAGGCTAATTGACATCATTTGAGTCAAT
The DNA here is from genome assembly GCF_023373465.1 of Oncorhynchus keta. NCBI lineage: Eukaryota > Metazoa > Chordata > Actinopteri > Salmoniformes > Salmonidae > Oncorhynchus > Oncorhynchus keta. The sequence continues at coordinate 14,952,887 of NC_068433.1, forward strand.
TGGAGGTGTACCTGTGGATGTATTTCAAGGACTACCTTCAAACGCAGTGCCTCTTTGCTTGACATCATGGGAAAATCTAAAGAAATCAGACCTCAGAAAAACATGTGTAGACCTCAACAAGTCTGGTTCATCCTTGGGAGCAATTTCCAAACACCTGAAGGTACCACGTTCATCTGTACAAACAAAAGTACGCAAGTATAAACACCATGGGACCACGCATCCGTCGTACCGCTCAGGAAGGAGATGTGTTTTGTCTCCTAGAGATGAACGTACTTTGCTGTGAAAATTCCAAATTAATCCCAGAACAACAGCAAAGGACCTTGTGAAGGTGCTGGAGGAAACAGGTACAAAAGTATCTATATCCACAGTAAAACGAGTCCTATATCAACATAACCTGAAAGGCCGCTCAGCAAGGAAGAAGCCACTGCTCCAAATCCTCCATAAAGAAGCCAGACTACGATTTGCAACCGCACATGTGGACAAAGATTGTACTTTTTGGAGATATGTCCTCTGGTCTGATGAAACAGAAATTGAACTGTGTGGCCATAATGACCATCATTATGTTTGGAGGAAAAAGGGGGAGGCTTGCAAGCCGAAGAACACCATCCCAACCATGAAGCACGGAGGTGGCAGCATCATGTTGTGGAGGTGCTTTGCTGCAGGAGGGACTGGTGCACTTCACAAAATAGATGGCATCACGAGTGTGGAAAATTATGTCGATTTATTGAGGCAACATCTCAAGACATCAGTCAAGAAGTTAAAGCTTGGTCGCAAATGGGTCTTCCAAATGGACAATGACCCGAAGCATGCTTCCAAAGTTGTGGCAAAATGGCTTAAGGACAACAAAGTCAAGTGGCCATCACAAAGCCCTGACCTCAATCCCATAGAAACGTTGTGGGCAGAACTGAAAAAGTGTGTGTGAGCAAGGAGGCCTACAAACCTGACTCAGTTACACCAGCTCTGTCAGGAGGAATGGGCCAAAATTCCCCCAACTTATTGTGGGAAGCTTGTGGAAGGCTACTTTGTCCCAAGCTAAACAATTTAAAGGCAATGCTACCAAATACTAACTGAGTGTAGTATGTAAACTTCTGACCCACTGGGAATGTGATGAAATAAAAGCTGAAATAAATTATTCTCTCTACTATAATTCTGACATTTCACATTCTTAAAATAAAGTGGTGGTCCTAACTGACCTAAAACAGGGAATTTTTACTAGGATTAAACGCTAGAAATTGTGAAAAACTGAGTTTAAATGAACTTCCTACTTCAACTGTAGATTGAAATGACACACATTCACTTACGGATGACACACACACATAAGCTAAGCATCAGACGCTCATAGTCTCCTTGTCGTGTGGTAGAAATTCAGCCAAAGTACATCTGAGAATGTAGTGCTGAGGTAAAGAGAAGAAAGAGAGAAGAGTGAGAGAGAAAAAATTGAAAGAGATAGATGGAGATACAGAACAGTGGGAAACAGAAAGAGTGAAATAGAGAGAAAGAAATCATAAAAAGATAAAGATACGGAGTGGGAAACGTAGAGAAATGTTTTAAAAAAGGAGATACAATGACTATTTTCAGCCTCCCCTGTGCTCTTGCTGCCAGGCATTTAACAGAAGTGGCTGAGTGCTGACCCATACTGAACCCGCAGGCTGGAGCCAGAGCGAGAGAGAGAGAGAACCAGAGAGCCAGGGTGTCTGAGCAGCTCAGTTCTCCCAGCCACGGGTCTCTTTGTCCCAGCCTCACAGAGGTCGGCACAGGAGGAGCCTGCAGAGCAGCTCAACCCTTTTAAAGTCTACCTGCCTTTCTTTACCCTTTCTTAACTCCAAGCCTCTCTAACTGCTAGGGGATGAGAGAGAGGGAGAGAGAGACAATGAGAGGAAGAGGGGATGAGAGAGGGAGAGAGAGAGGGAGAGAGACAATGAGAGAAAGAGGGGATGAGAGACAGGGAGAGAGAGACAATGAGAGAAAGAGGGGATGAGAGACAGGGAGAGAGAGAGGGAGAGAGAGAGGGAGAGAAAGAGGGGATGAGAGACAGGGAGAGAGAGAGAGAGAGAGAGAGGGAGAGAGAGAGAGAGGGAGGGAGAGAAAGAGAGCGAGAAAAATTAGCACAAATGAACAAGAGAGGGGGGTGATGGCACAAAAGAATGACAGGAGAGGGAGAAAGAGAGTTGTGAGGAGGCCAGGTCTCTGAGCAACTCAGCACTTCTCTTCCCTCCACCAAAGGCTTTAAGGGCCCAGCCGTGCCTGTCTTAAGGGCCAGTGTACCAGGGGCCATGGACGTGGCAGTCTGGCAGGGCTTAGACAGACTGGCTCCAGCTTAGGGAACACTAGGTCAGGAACACACAGGCATAGGCTCTGCCCCCATAGTTTGCTACTTGGAGTAGAATGGTGTGGAACTTGAACCGTATAGCAGTTTTGCAATGTGACTATTCAAAGTGCGGTAGAAGTTCAATACTTGAACCCTTTGCAATGTGACTTTGATGCTCCACTGAGCTAAATGGAACGGGGATGGACCAGTGATGCATTATGGGTAGGATTTATTATTAAGGAGTGCTATGATGTACTTGGAGGATAGCCATTTCCTATAGGACAGTGGCTTCAGATGAATGTGCTCCAAGGATATTAGATCAATATTTCTGGTAGGGTATAGAGTGGGTTATTCAGCACGTATAAGCACTTTTCATGGATAGCTTTTGTTTGATGTTAGAGTTCAGTGATAAAATGGCAGACCACCTCCAATCGAGTCATTGGACTGAATTCCAGTCAAATCAGATGTGTATAAAATGTTATTGAAAGGGGAAAAAAGGATGTCATTGGGATGGGTACGGGAGGGGTACAGGATGGGTACGGGAGGGGGACGGGAGGGGTACAGGATGGGTACGGGAGGGGGACGGGAAGGGGATGGGAGGGGTACGGGAGGGGTACAGGATTGGTACGGGAGGGGGACGGGAGGGGGACAGGATGGGTAAGGGAGGGGGACGGGAAGGGGATGTGAGGGGTACGGGAGGGGTACAGGAGGGGGACGGGAAGGGGATGGGAGGGGTACATGATGGGTACGAGAGGGGGACGGGAAGGGGACGGGAGTTTTGATGTCTTTGCTATTATTCTACAATGTAGAAAATAGTAAAAATAAAGAAAATCCCTTGAATGAGTAGGTGTGTCCAAACTTTTGACTGGTACTGTAGGTAGTCACACTCTTTTACTGCATCATAGCTGCAACTAAAACCCACTCAGGGCACCCCTTGAAAGTGCATTGCGTAATTTCTCCTTACAGTGGAGGTGGGTCAAAACAGATCCACGTGGTCCCAAACACTCTTATATATATATATATATATATATATATATATATATATATATATATATGTGTATATATATGTGTATGTATGTGTGTATGTATATATAAATGTCCTCGTTTTTGAAAGAAAAGCACATTTTTGGTCCATTAAAATAACATCAAATTGATCAGATATACAGTGTAGACATTTAATAGTAGCCACAAAACACCCGTATCAATGTCAACTGTGAAGCAGCAACTCTGGGATGCTGCCCCTCTAGGCAGAGTTGCAAAGAAATAGTAATATCTCAGACTGGCCAATAAAAAGAACAGATTAAGATGGGCAAAAGAACACAGACACTAGACAGAGGAACTCTGCCGAGAGGCCAGCATCCAGGAGTCGCCTGTTTGCGGGTACTATTTAATGAAGCTGCCATTTGAGAACATGTGAGGCATCTGTTTCTCAAACTAGACACTCTAATGTACTTGTCCTCTTGCTCAGTTGTGCACCGGGGCCTCCCACTCCTCTTTCCATTCTGGTTAGATCCAGTTTGCGTTGTTCTGTGAAGGGAGTAGTACACAGCGTTGTACGAGATCTTCAGTTTCTCGGCGATATCTCGCATGGAATAGCCTTAATTTCTCAGAACAAGAATAGAGTTTCAGAAGAAAGTTATTTGTTTCTGGCCATTTTGAGCCTGTAATCGAACCCAGATACTCAACTAGTCTAAAGAAGGCCAGTTGTATTGCTTCTTTAATCAGGACGGCAGGGTAGCCTAGTGTTTAGAGCATTGGACTAGTAACCGGAAGGTTGCAAGTTCAAACCCCCGAGCTGACAAGGTACTAATATGTTGTTCTGCCCCTGAACAGGCAGTTAACCCACTGTTCCTAGGCCATCATTGAAAATAAGAATTTGTTCTTAACTGACTTAACTGCCTCCCACGTTAAATAAAGGTTAAAAATAAATAAAAAAGACAACATTTTTCAGCTGTACTAACATAATTGATAAAGGGTTTTCTAATGATCAATTAGCCTTTTAAAATGATCAACTTGGATTAGCTAACACAACGTGCCATTGGAACACAGGAGTGAGGGTTGCTGATAATGAGCCTCTGTTCACCTATGTAGATATTCCATTAAAATCTGCCATTTCCAGATACAATAGTCATTTGCAACATTAGCAATGTCTACACTGTATTACTGATCAATTTATGTTATTTGAATGGACAAATAAATGTGTTTTTTTTCACGGACTGGGTTCTCCACTTGTCGTTTGTTGATCCTGCTTGTTGTTGACGAGACTTGACTCAAGGGGCTGTTAATGCTATTGTGTTTGCCATTGAGGAGCTAAAACACACGCGCTTAGTCACACACACACACACACACACACACACACACACACACACACACACACACACACACACACACACACACACACACACATCTATTATTGATTCTAACACACACATATGCACACACACACACACACACACACACACACACACACACACACACACACACACACACACACACACACACAGGCATTTTTACAAGCATTTTGCTACACCCACAATAACATCTGTTAAACACGTGTATGTGACCATTTGATTTGAGGCGCACACACACACACTCCACTGTCAATGCTTAACACGACCCCCTCCTGCATCTTCCCCATTTCTGATTAGTCAAACACCTGGGGGCTCCCTGGGGAGCTGGGGGGGAGAGAGGAGGATATTCTTAAACCCTAAATCCCCCCCTTCTATCTTCCCTCTGCAGCTATGGAGGAAGGGATGGCAAGAATAATTAACTAATAAACGTGATAATGGATGACATGGGCAGATATACCCCGGATGACTTTTAATCTCCTCATTGTAATCTAATTATGTACTTTGTGCTATTTTGGTGGGAACCCCTGCCTCTCAATCTCCCTCTACTGAGAGGAGACACAGTGCCTCGTAGGACATTTCCTTGAGGTAAATCCATGATCTAACCTGATAAATTTCCCCTACATTGATTAAGATCAAAGATTACTTCAAGGGAGGAAGAAAGGACAGATGCCGTATAGAAAAACTGTATTTTGAGAAAAGCCAGGGAGTTTTACTAAAATGTCTGCAGTGGTCAGATACTACCACTAGAGGGAGGGCTTTATAACTCAGAGATGCTGAACTAGGTTGTTCAATGTTTAGTAGGAGGGAGGGAGGGAGGGAGGGAGGGAGGGAGGGAGGGAGGGAGGGAGGGAGGGAGGGAGGGAGGGAGGGAGGAGGGAGGGAGGGAGGGAGGGAGGGAGGGAGGGAGGGAGGGAGGGAGGGAGGGAGGGAGGGAGGGAGGGAGGGAGGGAGGGATATGTCTAGGGAGAGAGGAGAACACACCCTCACGTATTGATTCATCTTACTAAGGACCACTGCCTCCCACTACAGTATTTATTTTCTTTCTCTCCTTTTCTCTTTCTCTCTCTCATCCTCTTTCTGTTTATCCTTCTCTCTGTCGCTGCATCTCTCCATCTCTGCCTCTGTGTGTATCTCCCTCTAATCTGCTTAGCTGCAGAGTGCTGGCGTTGCTGTTAAATGGGTTGTGAGTGGAGAGAGGAGCTCTATAATTGCAGCACTGGCTTTGCACAGGCCAATCTCCTAGGGTTACCTGGAGAATCTCATGTGAGCTATACGACACACACACACACACACACACACACACACTCACACACACACACACACCCCTCGTCTGGCCTGTATGTTGTGCTGCATGCAAATGACTGTGACTCATGTTTTCCCCCTACACCTTCTGACTCTCACCTCTTTCTCCAATTCTATACTCACTATCTGTCCGTCTGTCATCCCTCCCTTTGACGTCTTCGTTTCTCTCCCCTCCTCCTTTCCCCCTCTTCTCGTCCCCTCCGTCACCCTGTCAGGTCTATACCCCCTCCTCCACACTCTTTCCTGCCTTCTCTCTTTCTCTCTCTCTCACACACCCACAGACATACCTCTCCGTAGTTGACATGTTGTACTACACACACAGGCCTGTGTATAGAGACTCCTGGGGAGTGGACCTGGGTACTGCAAAACTGAGTGTGTATATAAAGCACTGTAGTCAATGCTTTATACCCACGCCTTACACCCCTACCCCTTACGCCCCTACCCCTTACGCCCCTACCTCTTACGCCCCTACCCCTTACGCCCCTACCTCTTACGCCCCTACCCCTTACGCCCCTACCCCTTACGCCCCTACCCCTTACACCCCTACCCCTTACACCCCTACCCCTTACGTTACGCCCCTACCTTTTACCTGACCGCGGCAATAGCAGCTCCAGCACCATCCATGTTGCAGCACATGAATTACAGCACAGTGCTCGGGAGTGTTAATATGCCGTCTTTCAGGCTGTGTCTTCTCACCCCAGGCATCACTCTATAGCTGCAGAAGCTCTCAGGATCCTGACTCTAAACTGTCTGATCCAGAGGTGGAATTTGATTGAAACGATGAGGAAGATAATCATTTTTAGCTCTGGCTAAATGCTATCGTGCAGTTTAATGGAACAGAAATGAAGTGCTTTTGACATGCTGATGAGATGATGGCAATTATGGAGTACCGTTGATGAGCCCCTGATTATTACGCTGGGAAAGAAAGCCCTTGATAAGTTATGGATGTAGGAAAAAAAACAGAGCTCAAATCCACAGAGGGCTTTCCATTTACCCAGAAGTGAACAACTTGGAATTAGTGTTGCATTATGAGATTTGAAGTTTCGGAGTTGAGCTCAGAGACTTGCCTCTAAGGATGGTTGCGTGGGATCTCGAACAAAAATGTCTTCCTGGTATTAACCATGAAATGTGTTTAAGTACTCTGTGCTCGGGTCTCTGAATATGAAATATGTTATGGTTGATGGTGAATACATGAAAATGTTTGAATAATGAAATGGTGATATTAATGCATATGATATTGCTAGAAATGAATGCTTTTTATTTTGGGGTTTGACATATGTTATGGATTAGTAGTATTGATTTAATTGTATGTTATTGATTTTCACTGTCCACCAAGCTATTAACTTTACCAAGTATCCATTTATACTAATAGACTATTTCTAAATTATTCATAAATATGTTTAACTTATCGGACTCATAACCAAAACAACAATTTAAACCTGAGGTAACTAGAAGGCTGTCTAACCAATCCAAACCAGTCCGCAAAAAGCTACTACTTCCTGAAACTACATAAAGCTGATTTTAACCATACATAACCTTGCTAAACCTTTTGCCATGTTGCCCTTTTTCTAACCTTTAACCTTTGAACCTTTGACCTTCCAGATGTTAACCTGCTGCCCTCTGTCTTTTCCAAATTCTCTAAAGGGAACTTTGATAATGAACGCCTGGCTATTGCTAGACAAAGAATCCCATACCGGCTTGGTCGGGTAGTTGACGAGTGGCTACTCGACAAAGGTAACTAAAGAAAAAAACTTAACACTCCACTAATGACCTAACCACTTAATCACCGATAACCACCGCTCTGGAGGAGGTGCAGTCCACGAAACAAAGGTGGATGTGATTGGCACTTTCCGGTTCCCCTGATTCACATATGTCCTATGCGATTGGCTTATGACCATAATCGCCAGTCTCCATTCACCATTCAGGTAGTACATTAATAACACATTTAAACATGTAACTATTGCAACATTAGCATATCTACTACAGTTGTACTGTACACTTTAGCAGATTTCAGTTCTTGCCCCCTGAAAGCAACTAGTTAGATGTGCTCATTCTATCTAGTAATTGGCCACATCGAAGTTTGCAAATTGATCACAATCTCCTTTATTAATAATCGTATGATGCTACAGTACCTTACACATTCTTCATAGCATTACAAGGTACTGAACTACAGAGTCAGTAGTAAGGGTTACACTAGACAGGGGAACCATGTCCAAGGCACCTTGACAAGGGGCTGCATCTCTTCAGAGTCCTAACTTACCAATAACCCCAACATAACCCCCCAGTAACCAACCAGACAAGATGGAAATAGACAGATCCTATTGGTTCCCTTCTGCTTCACTTCCTGTGTCTGTTGTTTGCTGTTGTGAAGTTGCATTAATTATGGTGATTATTATTCAAATTCCTATTCACAAAAGTGACAAATGGAGGAAGAAACAACAACCACTTAATTATTTTTTGACACTCCGGAGAAAAGTAGCCACCTGAAAGTCATTAAAAGTTAAAGGGACTGTTTAATGTATTTTATGGACTTTGCTAATAAGTCTACAGTTTGTTGTGTCAGCTTCATTCTGTCCGGCAACAATGAACACGATCGATCTGCAGTTTGGATCCGACTAAAAGTGACGACTCTTTAACCCTTTGAGTGCCAAACATCCCCGACCTCTTTGTCTTTGTCCTGTGTTGTGTGTTTGTGCCGCTGCAAGGTGGTGGATTCTAAAAACTCCCCCAACGGAGGTGTGGCCTTTATTAATCCTCCTCCCCCTTTCGTTATATCTCTCTGGCGACAGTTACCACAGTCTCACCACAATATCAGCCATTTTAAATCAGTGCTAGCTAGTTTCGCTGTCATAGCACAATAATGGGCCGTCCACACCTAGCAGGATAACTAGCGACAGCTATGGGGTGTAGGTGGGCCTTATTAAGTCACATAAAACGATACTTCAGAAGTACTGAGAGTCGGGCTCTTAGCAACGTTTTAATGCTACTTGTTTTGTGACTGCTAGTTTCAGTCCGCATATTGGTTAGTTGACTCAGATTCAAATGCGTTGAGATCAGCCGTCACAACACAGTGAAATATGACTCATTGAGGGAAATGAGTTGAAATCATACATCTCTAGGGTTCTCTGAAAGCTTCACCCACCTTTTGTATTCCGTCCGTTTGTGTGACTCTTAATTGTGCCATGAATGAATCACATTTGACATCTTCTAATTAGCTGTGGGCAGGCTGTTCTTTGAAATAGTATGGTAAGTGATTACACGTATACGAGGAAAGATTCAACATAAACTCATTTGTATTTATGTGAGAGTCAAACAACATAATTCAGCTTTCCCATGTTCATTTGATAAAAACAGAACCAGTAAACTGCTCATTTCATGTCATTTGGATTAATAGATCAAATTCACATGTTGGATAGAATCAGAATATCACAACCAGAATCAGCTGAACAAAAACACATATTTAAAAATCATACATTAATGAGGATGATTTGATATTACTTACTAACCAGATTTAGGGAAAAATAACAATGTCACAATCAGTACCAAAGAATCAACAGCGCCAGAGAAGACTAAGGAGACCAGTATAGAAACGCTGGTACCAATAAAGAAGAAGATGATGGAGGGAGGGGAAGTTCAAACTCAAAGGGTTAAAGTTCAAGTTACTTTGCTATGGAAACAGACAGAGATGACTCATGAGACCTAAACTAAGCAGAATCTAAACACATAACAGCAAACCAAACTCAGCCCACACTAATTACTGAGGGCTGACTCTCCCCACAGCACTCCCATCGCCACAACACTATGAACAGAAGGCCAGTATGTTATTGACAATCACACCAAAACCATTCCTAGATAGAGGATCTGTCTTACCTTCTGGGCCATAGCTAGCACACAGCCAAGAAGCCCTCAGTCATAACCCGGTTATAAACATCTCTAACATCAAATAAAAAAATACACATTTTATTGGTCGCATACACATTCTTTTGCAGATCTTTCTGCAGGTGAAGTGAAATGCTTACGTTTGAGCTCAATTGGAACTGTCTAAATTCCTCCCAAACCTAGAACTTAGACAGTATACGTAGACAGGGTACATAGACAGGATATTAACAACTAAACTGCTAACTAAGTGCTTTGCTAAACATAAACCATGACCAAGTAGTGTCAGAATACCCGACTCTCCCCTTACCCCTCCCCGCCCCCCGAAACGCAAAACTCAGAGGGTTAAAAACAAACCAATTAACTTCAACACCAAATTCTAAGCACTGCATCTGAATCAAATTTTTTTTGCAAGTTTTTGATGAACCCTACTACTACACAAGTGCTTCTTTGAGCATAAAGTTACAAGACTATAAGGTCCCTTTAACATTTACTGTCCCACATTAAATATGTTTGTGCCATTTGTTAATGAACAAAAATGTGTTAAATGATATGTCAATCATATTTGCTGTGTGGGATGTACAATGCTGTGTGTTGAATTCGCGTGTGTGTGTGTGTGTGTGTGTGTGTGTGTGTGTGTGTGTGTGTGTGTGTGTGTGTGTGTGTGTGTGTGTGTGTGTGTGTGTGTGTGTGTGTGTGTGTGTGTGTGTGTGTGTGTGTGTGTGTGTGTGTGGTCTGTACTGGTCTGTACTGGTCTGTACTGGTCTGTACTGGTCCAGACGGCATATAACTTATAGAGTTGGTCCTCCACACACCCCTGTTGTTAAACTGTGGTCCAACCCTTAAATGGTCACAGAGGGTATTCATTGCTTCAGATGTCTTGACCAGAGTGAAGCATACGTCAGCCCAGTGTGTCTCCTGGACTCATTGTCAGTCTGTGGTCAAGTGGTCTGTGTGGTCAAGTCTGAGGAACTGTATGACCACAGAGAATGAACAATTGCTCTCATTGATGTAAAAACTAGCTGGGGTAACTAGAGGAATGAAGAGTGGTTTATTTTGTGGCATAAAGATTGCATGAGATTGCATGCTACCTTAGAGCAATACACTTCCCCTAAAGTCAAGTGTGGAGTAGAATCAAGCAGAGGAAAAGGTAGGTAACACACACACTCACACGCTTATCAATGCTCCCAACAGACTTTACTGGCTGAAGCAGGAAGAGCTTAGTAGGTATTACAATACCTCCCCCAGCCCAGAGCTGGCTGTTGGATCACACATCTCAGTGTGCAGCTCTCGTTCTCTGTTCTCCTCCAGACTTTGAGGCAGATCAGAGAGAACATCTCTGGCCCTCCCAGGGCCTGCTGAATAAATCCAAAATGGCAGCACCTATAGGTATTCAATGGAGGGGGGGAAATAAGAGACTCAAAAGTTTTTAGCAGCTCAATCCAACCAAACTCGCTCGGATGTGCCCTCCTTTTCCCTTGTGCCTCGTCTCTCTCTCTCTCTCTCTCTCTCTCTCTCTCTCTCTCTCTCTCTCTCTCTCTCTCTCTCTCTCTCTCTCTCTCTCTCTCTCTCTCTCTCTCTCTCTCTCTCTCTCTCTCTCTCTCTCTCTCTCTCTCGCCTCATATCCAGCACCCCAAATCCTCTGCTGTTTTCTATCCATCTCACCTCTCTCTCTCTCCCTCACTTTTCTTTGTCTCATCCTCGCAAGTCTTGGCACCACAAACTCCCAATGACAGCACATCCTCTTTTCTAGAACAAGAATGAGAGACTGTTTCCTAATCTCTCTGGGGAGAGAGAGCGGAGAGGGAGAAAAAAATTGAGATGACAAATAACCAGTGAGAATCGATTTCCCTTGTTCTCTGCTTTTTGCCAATGAGGGTATATTTACTTCCTGGCTTTACTCCCATATTTTCCAGTCAGAGAGAAGAGAAGAATTGTGGAGTACATCTGGGTTTAGGGAGGATGCCTGGGAGCATTATGGCATACATCTGGGTTTAGGGAGGATGCCAAACCCTCCGTTTCAATTAAGGACCCGAAGGGAACGGCCAGAGACTTGTTTAGGTGGATGAGACTGGAAGGGAGGGAGTGAATGAGGAACACAACACACCACAAGGCCTTTGTGTCAACAGTGGTGCCTGGCTGTCATCTAGTGATTGATTGAGGCTTAATGTTCAGTGATTAATGGTCTGGTTCAGGCTCCCCCTTTCTCCCTAATCGAGAATGATCGAGTCCTCCCACTCGATACCAGAGCCAAGGCCCAAATCAACCCCTCCTGGCTGGGCGCCCATCCAGACAGGGCATGCGTGAGCCTGGCTTTATTGCAGATATTTTTTACCAGTGGGGCCAGCTCTGTGGCCCCTGCAGGCCCCTCCAGGCCGCCCATGGCGAGTTTATTTGGCTCGCATGCCGCCTGCTCCTCTTTCACCTCTTTTCATTCACTCTTTCTCTTTTAAGTGGCTGCGAGACACCGTTTCCTCCTGGCTTAAATAATGGGGCATTTTGGCTGTGTTATTTCTCTGTCCCCTACCATGATATGGCCTGGAACAGCATTGTTGCAGCTGGAGTGACTGGAGAAATAGGGTCTGTCCCGAGCTCATCGATATGCTCTTCAGCACTTCTTCGGTCACTCCAGATATGGAAAAAGCCAGTACCCCTGTCCTGTATAGTGTATTGTACCCAATCTGGAGTCCTCGTGTACCTACCCACCACAGTGTGTCTCTATCTAGGTCCCCTGGCTCTCTTCCAATGTCGCTGTCACGTCTACTCCCACTCCTCCTCGCTGGCGCCCATTGCCGCCAGTTTACCCATCGTTATGCGCACCTGCCACCTTCGTTACGCGCACCTACGCCTCATGACACTCACCTGGACTCCATTTTCTTGATTACCTCCCCTATATCTGTCACTCCCCTTGGTTCTTTCCTCAGGTGTTACTGACTCTGTTTGGGTTTCATGTCTGTATGCTTTTCCTGTTTCGTGTTTTGTACCGTGTTCTATTTATTAAACGATTCACTCCCTGTACTTGCTTCCCGACTCCCAGTGTACCCGTTACAGTCACGTGCATTCTGGCCCTCGCCGTCCTTTGTCAAACACAAGTCATTCACAACGTGACCAAATCGTCTACTTTTCCATAGGATTTTTTTTTTTTAAAGTGAAATACTTAATTAGCAAAGAGCGCCTTGTGCTAAAGAGATAACTACTCCCCACTTCATAATCAACTCTGTCTGCAGCGCACCCCATTCTCTCTTGGCTCGGAAGGCCAGAAAAGAGGAGGGGAAGAGGGAGGGAATCTCCGATGGAAAGAGCCAAATGAAAACTTCTCAATGTAAACGTTCCAAGCTTCTGTCAATCAAAACCCCCAAACAGTGCTTGCGCAGTGGAGGAGCCTGGGTAATCCCTCCATCCTCTCTACTAGCCGAGTCGCCACCGCAAACACTTAAGATGGTAGCCTCTTCTTCTGTGCCCGCGTGTCCCTCCCTCTCTCCTGGATAATCAGAACGAGAGGTAATATAATGATGTCGGAGAGAAAGAGTCACCTCGTCTCCAATTCCAATCCCTCTGATCCTTCCCGCTAGGGTTCCATTAGATCCAGAACAGCCCACCTTCCTCCTGCCACTCCCCCCCACGTTAGCCACTTGGAAAGGGGCTAAGCTGTGTTCAAGCCACCCCCTCCACTCCACATCAAGGTTGTAGTCTTGCTCTCATTACCTCAGTCTTCAGACAGGCAATCTGTGCATAAGGCAGCCGAGTGTGGCCCCGGACACAGCCCACTCCTCCACGGCTTCGTGGGCTCAGCTACTAATTGACGGCTCATCTGAAAACCCTGTCCTTTTTTTCTCTCGTCAAGCAAACATAGGAGGTGGATGGATACACAGATGTAGATGCACTACGCCCCTGTGAGCGATTCTCTTCTGGTCACTGGAGAGTGGAGCAGTGATACAGTTGACGTGAACAGGTTTCCCATGGATCCATTAGCAGAGTCCTGTGGTTTCTCTCAGCCTAGCTGCTTCGATAGCAGTATGATTAGTTAACAAGAAACGGAGAGGGGAAAGCTCGCGCTGTATGATCTACTGAAGTTGTATCAGTCCTACTTGCATTTAGCTAGCACAGTGGGACACATTCTCTCCATCTCTCCCTCTGTTACAGTAACTCTCATCCTTTCTCTCCCCTGGGTTCTCTCTCATCTTCTCTCTCAGTGTTCTTCTCTCCATCACTCTCTCTGTTACAGTAACTCTCATCCTTTCTCTCCCCTGGGTTCTCTCTCATCTTCTCTCTCAGTGTTCTTCTCTCCATCTCTCTCTCTGTTACAGTAACTCTCATCCTTTCTCTCCCCTGGGTTCTCTCTCATCTTCTCTCTCAGTGTTCTTCTCTCCATCACTCTCTCTGTTACAGTAACTCTCATCCTTTCTCTCCCCTGGGTTCTCTCTCATCTTCTCTCTCAGTGTTCTTCTCTCCATCACTCTCTCTGTTACAGTAACTCTCATCCTTTCTCTCCCGTGGGTTCTCTCTCATCTTCTCTCTCAGTGTTCTTCTCTCCATCTCTCTCTCTGTTACAGTAACTCTCATCCTTTCTCTCCCCTGGGTTCTCTCTCATCTTCTCTCTCAGTGTTCTTCTCTCCATCACTCTCTCTGTTACAGTAACTCTCATCCTTTCTCTCCCCTGGGTTCTCTCTCATCTTCTCTCTCAGTGTTCTTCTCTCCATCACTCTCTCTCTGTTACAGTAACTCTCATCCTTTCTCTCCCCTGGGTTCTCTCTCATCTTCTCTCTCAGTGTTCTTCTCTCCATCACTCTCTCTCTGTTACAGTAACTCTCATCCTTTCTCTCCCCTGGGTTCTCTCTCATCTTCTCTCTCAGTGTTCTTCTCTCCATCACTCTCTCTGTTACAGTAACTCTCCTCCTTTCTCTCCCCTGGGTTCTCTCTCATCTTCTCTCTCAGTGTTCTTCTCTCCATCACTCTCTCTGTTACAGTAACTCTCATCCTTTCTCTCCCCTGGGTTCTCTCTCATCTTCTCTCTCAGTGTTCTTCTCTCCATCACTCTCTCTGTTACAGTAACTCTCATCCTTTCTCTCCCCTGGGTTCTCTCTCATCTTCTCTCTCAGTGTTCTTCTCTCCATCTCTCTCTCTGTTACAGTAACTCTCCTCCTGTCTCTCCCCTGGGTTCTCTCTCATCTTCTCTCTCAGTGTTCTTCTCTCCATCTCTCTCTCTGTTACAGTAACTCTCATCCTTTCTCTCCCCTGGGTTCTCTCTCATCTTCTCTCTCAGTGTTCTTCTCTCCATCTCTCCCTCTGTTACAGTAACTCTCATCCTTTCTCTCCCCTGGGTTCTCTCTCATCTTCTCTCTCAGTGTTCTTCTCTCCATCACTCTCTCTGTTACAGTAACTCTCATCCTTTCTCTCCCCTGGGTTCTCTCTCATCTTCTCTCCCAATGTTCTTCTCTCCATCACTCTCTCTCTGTTACAGTAACTCTCCTCCTGTCTCTCCCCTGGGTTCTCTCTCATCTTCTCTCTCAGTGTTCTTCTCTCCATCTCTCTCTCTGTTACAGTAACTCTCCTCCTGTCTCTCCCCTGGGTTCTCTCTCATCTTCTCTCTCAGTGTTCTTCTCTCCATCTCTCTCTCTGTTACAGTAACTCTCCTCCTGTCTCTCCCCTGGGTTCTCTCTCATCTTCTCTCTCATCTTCTCTCCATCTCTCTCTCTGTTACAGTAACTCTCCTCCTGTCTCTCCCCTGGGTTCTCTCTCATCTTCTCTCTCAGTGTTCTTCTCTCTATCACTCTCTCTGTTACAGTAACTCTCCTCCTTTCTCTCCCCTGGGGTCTCTCTCATCTTCTCTCTCAGTGTTCTTCTCTCCATCACTCTCTCTCTGTTACAGTAACTCTCATCCTTTCTCTCCCCTGGGTTCTCTCTCATCTTCTCTCTCAGTGTTCTTCTCTCCATCTCTCTCTCTGTTACAGTAACTCTCATCCTTTCTCTCCCCTGGGTTCTCTCTCATCTTCTCTCCCAATGTTCTTCTCTCCATCACTCTCTCTCTGTTACAGTAACTCTCATCCTTTCTCTCCCCTGGGTTCTCTCTCATCTTCTCTCTCAGTGTTCTTCTCTCCATCTCTCCCTCTGTTACAGTAACTCTCATCCTTTCTCTCCCCTGGGTTCTCTCTCATCTTCTCTCTCAGTGTTCTTCTCTCCATCACTCTCTCTGTTACAGTAACTCTCCTCCTGTCTCTCCCCTGGGTTCTCTCTCATCTTCTCTCTCAGTGTTCTTCTCTCCATCTCTCTCTCTGTTACAGTAACTCTCCTCCTTTCTCTCCCCTGGGTTCTCTCTCATCTTCTCTCTCAGTGTTCTTCTCTCCATCACTCTCTCTGTTACAGTAACTCTCCTCCTTTCTCTCCCCTGGGTTCTCTCTCATCTTCTCTCTCAGTGTTCTTCTCTCCATCTCTCCCTCTGTTACAGTAACTCTCCTCCTGTCTCTCCCCTGGGTTCTCTCTCATCTTCTCTCTCAGTGTTCTTCTCTCCATCACTCTCTCTCTGTTACAGTAACTCTCCTCCTTTCTCTCCCCTGGGTTCTCTCTCATCTTCTCTCTCAGTGTTCTTCTCTCCATCACTCTCTCTCTGTTACAGTAACTCTCCTCCTGTCTCTCCCCTGGGTTCTCTCTCATCTTCTCTCTCAGTGTTCTTCTCTCCATCACTCTCTCTCTGTTACAGTAACTCTCCTCCTGTCTCTCCCCTGGGTTCTCTCTCATCTTCTCTCTCAGTGTTCTTCTCTCCATCACTCTCTCTGTTACAGTAACTCTCCTCCTTTCTCTCCCCTGGGTTCTCTCTCATCTTCTCTCTCAGTGTTCTTCTCTCCATCTCTCTCTCTGTTACAGTAACTCTCCTCCTGTCTCTCCCCTGGGTTCTCTCTCATCTTCTCTCTCAGTGTTCTTCTCTCCATCACTCTCTCTCCCTTTGTTTTACAAACTCCTTCCTCCTTTCCCTCCCTTTATATATTTTTCATTCTCTCACTCTCTCTCTCTCTCAACCTTTTTTTCCCTTTCCATAATCCCTGGTTAACACTCTTTTCGTACCCTTTCTCACTCCTCTCCTTTATCAGGCCTGTCATGTTTTCGTCCCTCCCTCCCCTGACTCTATGACATACCATCCTCAGCCTGTTATCTTCCTTTAGTCCTCGTTTGTCTCCCTCCCTTCTCCTGTCCTTTCCCATGTCCCAATTCCCCAATCTTTCTTCTATGTCTACAGGTTAACTCGTGTGGTTAACTCGTGTGGTTAACTCGTATGGTTAACTCGTGTGGTTAACTCGTATGGTTAACTCGTGTGGTTAACTCGTGTGGTTAACTCGTGTGGTTAACTCGTATGGTTAACTCGTGTGGTTAACTCGTACAGGCTATAGTCTCTCTGGGTGTCTTATAGCACTGTCCGTATCCATTCATTTTCGATGGAAATTAAAAGAGAAATCATAAAGATAGTAAGAATGACTGTAAAACCACAGATCTTTCTTTCACCATCAGTCTGGCTCTCTTTCTCCCTCGTAGATTATTTTTTTGGGGGTTTTGTTTATTTGATCGTAAAAAAAAAACAGAAGCTAAAATGTCAGATCAACTACGTTATTTAGTCATATTAAAACACAACAATATACACATAACATACACAAAGGAACACTATTTGGCACCAAGATCAACATTATATCTTATTAATTGATTATCTTAGTGTGCCCAGGCTTCCCCCCCCCCCGAAGAAATCACTTACGGAAATGTGTAATCTCATAATATGAATAGTATTCAATGTTTTATTTAATCATTCCGATGTTCCATATAACCACTAATTTCACAACAACCGCCAACGGGTACAACTGCAGAGTCAATCAATTTTTCATTTCCATATGTTAACAATTGGGAGATTATGACACCTAGAACGACACCTAGAACAATTCAACCCGTCTCGACATTTCCTCACACAAAGAAATAGCACACCCCTCCTTCACAGCTACACAAGGGGGTCATAGCATTGGGCTAAGGGATTGTTACCACATCCCCTCAGTGAGGAAATCGAAGCGGGAATACCTCTCTTACCTCCTAGCCGCCCTGCTAAGCTATCAGCCACTAAGCTCTCGTGTGATTCGCCGTTGTCGCAAGTGATTGCCTCCACGCCTCCTTCCCCTTTACCCAGATGCCCCATTTATGGAGCGAGGAGCATTTATTGCTTCCCTGATCCTCTCTTGTCTCAGAGCAACCAAGGGACTGGTACTATTTTCCTGGTTGCACCAGTAATGAGTGATAAAGTGTGAGGCCTTAGAGAAGGTTGTGATGAGGCCGGAGTCTTACGACGCTTCACTCTCTCTACAGCATTTCTCATCCTCCCCTCTTATTCTCCTGTAAATCACTTCCTTTATATCACTCTTTCTCTCATGTTCTCTGTCTACATGGTTTCCCTGGTCCCTAGTGCTATTCTTACCCCCAGCGCTAGCTAACTAGTGTTAGTCAAATAGACTGGATGTCCCCCCTCATGGATTAGAACACAGAACATCCATGTGGATTCAGCAGAGGACAAACACAATACAGCCATGTCCTAATGATAGAGGAAGAGGAAGCTGGGGACAGAGAAGAGCTACAGCCATGTCCTAATGATAGAGGAAGAGGAAGCTGGGGACAGAGAAGAGCTACAGCCATGTTCTAATGATAGAGGAAGAGGAAGCTGGGGACAGAGAAGAGCTACAGCCATGTCCTAATGATAGAGGAAGAGGAAGCTGGGGACAGAGAAGAGCTACAGCCATGTTCTAATGATAGAGGAAGAGGAAGCTGGGGACAGAGAAGAGCTACAGCCATGTTCTAATGATAGAGGAAGAGGAAGCTGGGGACAGAGAAGAGCTACAGCCATGTCCTAATGATAGAGGAAGAGGAAGCTGGGGACAGAGAAGAGCTACAGCCATGTTCTAATGATAGAGGAAGAGGAAGCTGGGGACAGAGAAGAGCTACATGTTAAGTGTGTGAGAGAAAAGGAGATGCAGGGAGAGAGACAAATAAATATCAGGCAAGCACCTAAGTGACTTGAGTTCCTTCAGTGCAGAGGGACGTCCATCACTCTAGAATCAGCAGGGCTGAAGGACGTCCATCACTCTAGAGTCGGCAGGGCTGAAGGACGTCCATCACTCTAGAATCAGCAGGGCTGAAGGACGTCCATCACTCTAGAGTCGGCAGGGCTGAAGGACGTCCATCACTCTAGAATCAGCAGGGCTGAAGGACGTCCATCACTCTAGAATCAGCAGGGCTGAAGGACGTCCATCACTCTAGAATCAGCAGGGCTGAAGGACGTCCATCACTCTAGAATCAGCAGGGCTGAAGGACGTCCATCACTCTAGAATCAGCAGGGCTGAAGGACGTCCATCACTCTAGAATCAGCAGGGCTGAAGGACGTCCATCACTCTAGAGTCAGCAGGGCTGAAGGACGTCCATCACTCTAGAATCAGCAGGGCTGAAGGACGTCCATCACTCTAGAATCAGCAGGGCTGAAGGACGTCCATCACTCTAGAATCAGCAGGGCTGAAGGACGTCCATCACTCTAGAATCAGCAGGGCTGAAGGACGTCCATCACTCTAGAATCAGCAGGGCTGAAGGACGTCCATCACTCTAGAATCAGCAGGGCTGAAGGACGTCCATCACTCTAGAGTCAGCAGGGCTGAAGGACGTCCATCACTCTAGAATCAGCAGGGCTGAAGGACGTCCATCACTCGAGAGTCAGCAGGGCTGAAGGACGTCCATCACTCTAGAATCAGCAGGGCTGAAGGACGTCCATCACTCTAGAATCAGCAGGGCTGAAGGACGTCCATCACTCTAGAATCAGCAGGGCTGAAGGACGTCCATCACTCTAGAATCAGCAGGGCTGAAGGACGTCCATCACTCTAGAATCAGCAGGGCTGAAGGACGTCCATCACTCTAGAGTCAGCAGGGCTGAAGGACGTCCATCACTCTAGAATCAGCAGGGCTGAAGTTATTTAGGCAGTAGTGTGTATCGTCCTGAATGTCTGCTTTAATGAGGACCAGCTAGTGGCTGTCACCTCCCTTCCCAGCCTTTAGAGCCTGGGCCCCGGGCCCTAGGGCCATTATGTGCCCATCATCATAAGGGCCCAGAGAGAGAAGAGACCAGGGAGCTGACACCTGATCCAACACTCAAATTGGTACAATGAACTCTCATTAATGCAGCCCAGCCCTGTCCACCGTTAGATCACACACACACTCACACACACACTCACACACACACACCCACGCAGAGGAAAAAACCTTCTGTTCCAAATGGCTACCTATCACACGTACAGGTAAAGGTCACCTTGATGACACGTCTCAGACAGCTCACGCATGTTATTATGCGAGCGGTCATGCACACACGCACACACCTGGTTGTGTCATATTAAGCAGTCTGATTGCCAGTTGTGCCAAGACCTTCACCTCTCTCATCTCTCCTCTCCCTTCCTCTAAACCCTCCCAGGCCAAATTGGCTCTGAAGTGACACGTCAGTTTCAATTTAACCCGGCAGGCCCTGAAACAATAACTTCATCAGCCCCTGTTAAAGTCTCCTTTCCATCGGACAGTCTCACAAATAAACACTGATTCCCTCCACTTTCTTCCTGAGGGCATCTATTCCTCTGACTGGTGTAGAGGAGAAAATAAAACATCTTCAAGGATCCCCCAAGGACCTCTCAGGGGCGGCAGGGTAGCCTAGTGGTTAGAGCGTTGGACTAGTAACTGAAAGGTTGCAAGTTTGAATCCCTGAGCTGACAAGGTACAAATCTGTCGTTCTGCCCCTGAACAGGCAGTTAACCCACTGTTCCTAGGCAGTCATTGAAAATAAGAATTTGTTCTTAACTGACTTGCCTAGTTAAATAAAGGTAAAAAAAAAAAAAAAGGTGTTGAATACTGTTTTCAAATATTGTTTTAGTTTACTTTTCTCAGCCTACGCATTTCCTTCTTACTGGCTAAGACTCAGCAGGGTACTGTATTCCCTAGCTTCCTCATAGCTACTGGAGATTCCAGATTTCAGCTAGTTGATAGCTGAACTCATTTGAGACAGCAGTATTTCCTGACCACATGACCTGACCATGGTAAAACTTGTGTGTGTGTGTGTGTGTGTGTGTGTGTGTGTGTGTGTGTGTGTGTGTGTGTGTGTGTGTGTGTGTGTGTGTGTGTGTGTGTGTGTGTGTGTGTGTGTGTGTGTGTGTGTGTGTGTGTGTGTGTGTGTGTGTGTGTGTGTGTGTGTGTGTGCACCTACTACATGCATGTGATTTCCTATTGTCCATCCTCAATGTAATCTCCTTC
Source organism: Oncorhynchus keta (assembly GCF_023373465.1). Lineage (NCBI taxonomy): Eukaryota > Metazoa > Chordata > Actinopteri > Salmoniformes > Salmonidae > Oncorhynchus > Oncorhynchus keta. The sequence continues at coordinate 14,974,022 of NC_068433.1, forward strand.
TCCTCTCCCTCTCCTTCTCCCCTCCTTATCCCCTCCCCTCATTCTCCTTCTGCCCCTCATTTTCCCTTCCCTCTCCTTCTCTCCCTCACCCTTCTTCTCCATTCCCCCTCCTTCTCCCCTTCCCCTCCTTCTCCCCTCCCCCTCCTTCTCCCCTCCCCCTCATTTCCCAACAGAACATGTTAAACTGTATATTTACAGAGATAATAGAGTGAGAGGGAGCTATGTTCTGTCAACATACTGTATGGCAGGCATGGAGGACCTAGTCATCACATCTAATGATGGCATGACATGTGTAATGGACTGTATCTCTGGAGGCTTTATTGCTGACACACACACACACACACACACACACACACACACACACACACACACACACACACACACACACACACACACACACACACACACACACACACACACAATAATGTTACCCCATTAGGATAATAAAAAGTAATGCTAATTGAAATGGAATGGAAGCTATTTTGGATTTCTGTCCTCTAAAGGCTTGAAGTCTGTCCTCTAGGAGTTTATAATGTAGAAATGTCAAAATAATCTTATCTTCCTAATGTCAATTATTACTATACATATTGTGCACCGATTAGACACGCATGCACACTCCTTCCCCTCTCTCTCTCTCTCTCTCTCAACAGGGATTGATTAATCCATTAAGACAGGCCTCTCTTGGTTTCTCCTCTTCTCTTTTCTCTCTCTGCCGTAATTACCTCATCAAGTTACATTTTAACCCACTTCCTACAAATAAATATCCGACAGTAATCCTCTCTCACCCCTCCCTCCACTCTCCACAACCCCCGGGAAGCCCATGAATGAGGTCAAGTGTCATCACTTCTGATATGCAACCTGATTGGCCCAGTATGACACCCCATCCACTGAGAAAATGAGTGTGAGGGAAGCAGAGGGGAAATAAAAAAGAACTGACATCAACAAAGAAAAAGAGGAGAATAAATGAAAACAAGTCCACCTCCTCAGATCACCCCCCCTGGTAACACATTAGTATTGGATCATGCAAATGGGACGAACCCTCATCCGTCCAATCCAGATGCATAGTAATGACTGGAGGGCGAGAAGGGAGAGCGCCGTTGAATTAAACATGAAAACCATTTCCATCAAAGGGGTTTATTTTGGCTTAAACGGCTCGTCCGTCTCCGTTCTCTGGGATGGGATGTTTTTTATTTTTTTTCTCAGAGGCACTTCATAATTTGTGTGTCTCAGGTGAGGTGGGGTCAATGACACTGGCTAGCACCGCCTGCAATGTATTCCACCTCTGTGGGGAATGAGATGCATCTCCACCCAGCCCCCTGCCTCAGGGTCATACCACTACTACAGCCTGCAATCTATTACTCTGCCAGTTTCCACATTCTTCAGGCTCTGCTATGAAACTGAGCGGCCTGCGTGTGCCAGAGTCGAGCCGCAATGGCCGCCACCTGCAGCAGAACGGCTCAGGCAAGGTTCCAATCTCCCTAACGTGTTACCAGGGGAAATCCCCCTCATGTGATGGATACTGTCCCCCGTTGTTTCATTACTCTGTGTCTGTATGTGTGAGTGTGGGGAATTGGTCAGCATACGGAGAGACAGAGACTGATGGTGTCTTCCTCGTCGCTTTCCTTTCCTTTTTCTGCTTTGTTCTTTCTCTTCTGTCTGTCTCTTTTTGTTTCTCTGCCCACCTCTCTACCCCTTTTTATCTACCACTTTTCTCTTCCCTCTCTCTCTCTCCCCCCTTTCTCTGCTCTCCCTCCACCAGGTCGACAGTTGACCATCTTCAACAGCCAGGCGTTCATCAAGATCGGTGGTGGTGGCGGCGACAAGGCCCGTCACTTCCAGGGCCAGATCTCGGGCCTCTACTACAACGGGCTGCAGGTGCTCAAGCTGGCGGCCGAAGGCGACCCCAACGTGCAGGCCCAGGGCAACCTGCGGCTGGTGGGCGACGTGCCCTCGGTGCTCACCACAGACACCACTAACACCACGCCGCTGGCCGACATGTCCACCACCATCATGGAGACAACCACCACGATGGCTACCACCACCACCCGCAAGCAGCGCTCCCCCACCATGAGAGACAGTGTCACACAGGTTAGTGGATGGGGACTAGGGTGGGTTAGGATGGCCACCCCAGTAGGTTGGGTTAGGGTAGGGTAGAGTAGAGTAGGCTGGATGTAGACTATAGTCTGGCCTGGGCTGAGTAGAAAAGAAAGAAGAAAGTAATCAAAAAGCAGTTTTGAGTTTTTCCTTTGAGATGATGGGGTTTGGGAAGGATAATCTGATCCTAGAGCTGTGCCCATAAGGACAACTTTCTAACTACAGTGGTAGATGGCTTAGTAAGTGGTATGAGATAATAGGGGTCATGAATGTTTCATGAAGTTTATCCTTCTCTACAAAATCACACTTGAACTTCAAATGAACTCCATATAAATTTCACAGTCTAGAGTCTTGAGTCCTTCCAAAGCAATATCACTGATCGAAGCCTAAACACATTGTTAGGGGCAATATGAATCAAACCCATCCAGACCTACCAATCACACCCATCCAGACCTATCAATCACACCCATCCAGACCTACCAATCACACCTATCCAGACCTACCAATCTCACCTATCCAGACCTACCAATCACACCCATCCAGACCTACCAATCATACCCATCCAGACCTACCAATCACACCCATCCAGACCTACCAATCACACCCATCCAAACCTTCCAATCACACCCATCCAGAATTACCAATCACACCCATCCAGACCTACCAATCACACCCATCAAGACCTACCAATCATACCCATCCAGACCTACCAATCACACGTAGCCAGACACTTGTGGCATACCCTCCAAACATGTTTTTGTTCTGTGTCTGTCTGTCTGTCTGTCTGTCTGTCTGTCTGTCTGTCTGTCTGTCTGTCTGTCTGTCTGAAGGCTATGATTTTGCAGGACTGGATCCCTCACTCCTCAGTGGAAGCTAGGGAAGAATAGGGGACAGAACTAATGCACCACCTACAGTAGACATACAGTCACACCCAGTCCCCATGTAGTCGCCATGCCACCCAGTCCCCATGTAGTCGCCATGCCTCCCAGTCCCCATGTAGTCGCCATGCCACCCAGTCCCCATGTAGTCGCCATGCCTCCCAGTCCCCATGTAGTCGCCATGCCACCCAGTCCCCGTGTAGTCGCCATGCCTCCCAGTCCCCATGTAGTCGCCATGCCACCCAGTCCCCGTGTAGTCGCCATGCCTCCCAGTCCCCATGTAGTCGCCATGCCTCCCAGTCCCCATGTAGTCGCCATGCCTCCCAGTCCCCATATAGTCGACATGCCACCCAGTCCCCATGTAGTCGCCATGCCACCCAGTCCCCATGTAGTCGCCATGCCACCCAGTCCCCATGTAGTCGCCATGCCACCCAGTCCCCATGTAGTCGCCATGCCACCCAGTCCCCATGTAGTCGCCATGCCTCCCAGTCCCCATATAGTCGCCATGCCACCCAATCCCCATGTAGTCGCCATGCCACCCAGTCCCCGTGTAGTCGCCATGCCACCCAGTCCCCATGTAGTCGCCATGCCACCCAGTCCCCATGTAGTCGCCATGCCTCCCAGTCCCCATATAGTCGCCATGCCACCCAATCCCCATGTAGTCGCCATGCCACCCAGTCCCCATGTAGTCGCCATGCCACCCAGTCCCCATGTAGTCGCCATGCCTCCCAGTCCCCATTTAGTCGCCATGCCACCCAGTCCCCATGTAGTCGCCATGCCACCCAGTCCCCATGTAGTCGCCATGCCACCCAGTCCCCATGTAGTCGCCATGCCACCCAGTCCCCATGTTGTCGCCATGCCTCCCAGTCCCCATGTAGTCGCCATGCCACCCAGTCCCCGTGTAGTCGCCATGCCTCCCAGTCCCCATGTAGTCGCCATGCCACCCAGTCCCCGTGTAGTCGCCATGCCTCCCAGTCCCCATGTAGTCGCCATGCCTCCCAGTCCCCATGTAGTCGCCATGCCTCCCAGTCCCCATATAGTCGCCATGCCACCCAGTCCCCATGTAGTCGCCATGCCTCCCAGTCCCCATATAGTCGCCATGCCACCCAATCCCCATGTAGTCGCCATGCCACCCAGTCCCCATGTAGTCGCCATGCCACCCAGTCCCCATGTAGTCGCCATGCCTCCCAGTCCCCATGTAGTCACCATGCCACCCAGTCCCCATGTAGTCGCCATGCCTCCCAGTCCCCATATAGTCGCCATGCCACCCAATCCCCATGTAGTCGCCATGCCACCCAGTCCCCATGTAGTCGCCATGCCACCCAGTCCCCATGTAGTCGCCATGCCACCCAGTCCCCATGTAGTCGCCATGCCTCCCAGTCCCCATATAGTCGCCATGCCACCCAGTCCCCATGTAGTCGCCATGCCACCCAGTCCCCATGTAGTCGCCATGCCACCCAGTCCCCATGTAGTCACCATGCCACCCAGTCCCCATGTAGTCGCCATGCCTCCCAGTCCCCATGTAGTCGCCATGCCACCCAGTCCCCATGTAGTCACCATGCCACCCAGTCCCCATGTAGTCGCCATGCCTCCCAGTCCCCATGTAGTCGCCATGCCACCCAGTCCCCATGTAGTCGCCATGCCTCCCAGTCCCCATGTAGTCGCCATGCCACCCAGTCCCCATGTAGTCACCATGCCACCCAGTCCCCATGTAGTCGCCATGCCTCCCAGTCCCCATGTAGTCGCCATGCCACCCAGTCCCCATGTAGTCGCCATGCCACCCAGTCCCCATGTAGTCGCCATGCCTCCCAGTCCCCATGTAGTCACCATGCCACCCAGTCCCCATGTAGTCGGCATGCCTCCCAGTCCCCATGTAGTCGCCATGCCACCTGTCCCCATGTAGTCGCCATGCCTCCCAGTCCCCATGTAGTCGCCATGCCTCCCAGTCCCCATGTAGTCGCCATGCCACCTGTCCCCATGTAGTCGCCATGCCTCCCAGTCCCCATGTAGTCGCCATGCCACCCAGTCCCCATGTAGTCGCCATGCCACCCAGTCCCCATGTAGTCGCCATGCCTCCCAGTCCCCATGTAGTCGCCATGCCACCTGTCCCCATGTAGTCGCCATGCCTCCCAGTCCCCATGTAGTCGCCATGCCTCCCAGTCCCCATGTAGTCACCATGCCACCCAGTCCCCATGTAGTCGCCATGCCTCCCAGTCCCCATGTAGTCACCATGCCACCCAGTCCCCATGTAGTAACCATGCCTCCCAGTCCCCATGTAGTCGGCATGCCTCCCAGTCCCCATGTAGTCACCATGCCACCCAGTCCCCATGTAGTCACCATGCCTCCCAGTCCCCATGTAGTCGCCATGCCTCCCAGTCCCCATGTAGTCGCCATGCCACCCAGTCCCCATGTAGTCGCCATGCCTCCCAGTCCCCATGTAGTCGCCATGCCTCCCAGTCCCCATGTAGTCGGCATGCCACCCAGTCCCCATGTAGTCGCCATGCCACCCAGTCCCCATGTAGTCGCCATGCCTCCCAGTCCCCATGTAGTCGCCATGCCTCCCAGTCCCCATGTAGTCGCCATGCCACCCAGTCCCCATGTAGTCGCCATGCCACCCAATCCCCATGTAGTCGCCATGCCTCCCAGTCCCCATGTAGTCGCCATGCCTCCCAGTCCCCGTGTAGTCGGCATGCCTCCCAGTCCCCATGTAGTCGCCATGCCACCCAGTCCCCATGTAGTCGCCATGCCACCCAGTCCCCATGTAGTCGCCATGCCTCCCAGTCCTATCCGTTTGTTTACTTTGTTCCATGTTTCAAGCGTTACAGAATACCCAATTATGTACGGGTGGATTAGGTAAGGCACAGTTCTTACGCAAGCTGGGGCTGTTCCTAACATTTCAACAAACTTGCGCGGTGTTGCATTGCAAATATGAAAAAGTACCAATTAACATTGGGTTTGTCTCCAACATGTTGTTCATTACCACCCTCCTTGTCCTCCAGGGTTGGGAGTAATGGTAATTTACCCAACCCTGTTGTCCTCAAGCTTACCTAAGCTCAATCACACAAAGCTCTCAGCATGCCAGTCTACCATGATTAAGCGTTCTCTGCCGAAGAACACTGCTCTCATACCAAATCCCTAACTCTCCCTCTTTCTTTCTCCCTTCTCTCGCTCTCTCTCTCTCTCTCTTTCTCTCTCCTGAGCTGATAACACAGTGCTAATTACTGTGTGGAACTAAAAGCTTCTCGGAGAGAAGAGAAACGAGAGAGAGAGAGATAGGCTGCTTGAGAGATTGAGCGTGCCAGGGGGATGAGAGGGTGTGTAGGGGTAGACTAGAGAGGGGTGTGCGTCTCATATCGCTGGTTAACACACTGCAAACACCAATCAAGTCCCATCTAATTCAATGTGAGCTATTGCACCATCATTGTCCATCCCTGATCGCACTACATAGCCAGAGCCACAATCCTTTGACTTCAGCTTGACTAAATTCAATAAATGGAGGGAAATGCACTTAATTATCTTTATATGGTGTTAGCAAAGCAGTCACTTAATTATCTTTATATGCTGTTGGGAAAGCAGTCGCTTGATTATCTCTACATGGTGTTATCAAAGCAGTCACTTTATTATCTTTATATGCTGTTAGCAAAGCAGTCGCTTAATTATCTCTACATGGTGTTATTAAAGCAGTCACTTTATTATCTTTATATGCTGTTAGCAAAGCAGTCGCTTCATTATCTCTACATGGTGTTATCAAAGCAGTTGCTTCATTATCTCCACATGGTGTTATCAAAGCAGTCGCTTCATTATCTCCACATGGTGTTATCAAAGCAGTCGCTTCATTATCTCCACATGGTGTTATCAAAGCAGTCACTTCATTATCTCTACATTGTGTTATCAAAGCAGTCGCTTCATTATCTCCACATGGTGTTATCAAAGCAGTCACTTCATTATCTCCACATGGTGTTATCAAAGCAGTCACTTCATTATCTCTACATTGTGTTATCAAAGCAGTCGCTTCATTATCTCTACATCATGTACTCTATCTATCGGTTGTGAGGAGAGAGGAGATCACACATTGTAGACAGTATAAAGATCAATGCTGCTAGCTTCGCCATCCTTCCAAAGTAATGTATAATTCAATGGTTGGGGTTCTGCACAGTTATCAATGCAGATAGTCGGTCCTTCCAAAGTCAATGATGTACAGTATGACGCAACTGGCACTACTGTTAGGAATGGAGTTTAGGGACCTCTGTAGAGCCATATTACACACTATGTGTGCCTCCCAAATGGTAGCTTATTCTCTATGGGCCTTGGTCAATAGTAGTGCACTATATAGGAGATAGGGTGTGTCCTAAATGACACCCTATGTTATATCTGAAGACCTCTTTGCTATGGTTATGCAGGAGACATGCTGGTGTGCTGTTTAGCTACTCTCAGAGCCTAGTAAACATGAGATCAATGATTCATGTCTGTATGCATCCTGGTACTCAGAGGCACAGTCAGCTCCTGCAAATATCTGGTGTTGTTTTCTATCGTTAGTGAGCATAATGTTTATGGCTTGACGTTTATGCACGGCACAAAGTCATAACACACCCTCAGATCCTACCTTCAGTGTGTTTTGAGAGCTAATAAGTCCTTTTCCCGCATTTCTCAAAAATGTTAATGGCTTTGCTATATTGCATTGTACCTACATAAGATAACCCTAAATAACATTTTATTACGAAAGCAACGCCCATTACGAACAAGTTACTCAACCAAGTACCATAATTAATTACAAATTCTATGATCTAAGCCTTAATGGAAAAGTCCACCCAAAAACGATCTTTTGGTATTTATTTCATTAGTCCATTGTCCCAAAACAAATGGGTGGAATTCAGCCGTGTGCATTCTTACGGATGCTTTGTTGGTCTAACCCAGCTTTCACCACTCTAACGGATGGCTCTGTCAATACCCTGCTTTTCCTGGTATATCTTCCTTTTGCTACACTAATAGCTGATGTGTCGTTTTCACGGCCCGGCGAGCTCGCCTTGCTCTCCCGCTGGTGGACAAGGAGAGAGATGAGACAAAGACAGAGATGAAGGGACAGAGGGGAGGTTGAGTGTAGCAGACGGAGGCAAACAAATAGATAGATGGAGATAGAGGAGACAGAGAGAGGGATGGTGGTATGGGGAAGAGAGGACAGGAAGAGACAGAACATGAGTATTTCAGTTTTGGGGGAGTGGAAAAACAACGATGACAAAGACAAAGGAAAAGCCAACATGTCACCCCCAAATCACATATCAAACATTACAACTATGGCTGAAATGGCCCATCGCTTTACAGCTGAAGAAGTGCAGAGATCATACGCTACATTCAACAGCTAAGATGTCTGCCCGTCAGATCCTGTTGATCTTCTTAGTTCCATTTCCTGTGCCAGCAATCTGATGGGGCGCTCCTCTCAACCCTGTTCACATGACCCATGCATTTATCAGTTAGCTAGCATTGCGTCCCCAACACACAGACACACACACACACACATTGTCGTCTGTGCAGTTAATAGGCCAGCTTATGGAGGTTGTCATGTGTTTTGCGCTAGACCAAACCTGGTAATTGCTCTATAAGTACTGTACAGCCTCAACTGGGGGCGCAAGCTAATGTCGCAGGGCTGCTTTAACGAGCCAGGAGCCCCCCTTCTGCTCGACGTGATGCTACGTCAACACCATCGAAACGGGATAGGGGGACGGGACACAGGGGAACTGACCCAGATTTCTTCATGACAAATAATTATTTGATGTTTTAAATAATACCGTCACTTTTGCTGGTTTTGATTTGCACTGATAGCAGACTACATGGTACAGAATGGGGGGAGTCATCTCTTCTCCTGAAGTTTCCCCTTGGTAGAAATCTAGGATCATATTCCCCTCCCCCAATCTTAACCCTAACCATTATAGGTGGAAATGCTCAACTGACCCCAGATCAGCGTCTAGGAGCAACTTTACCCTACACTGAGTACCACCAGCCATTACACTACCATGGTACATGTATATTCCAGTACTACATGTAGAAATCCTGATTCAACTCATCAAAAGCTTGGTGATTAGTTACTAGTTGAATTCATTTGTTTATTTTATTTAACCTTTATTTAACTAGGCAAGTCAGTTAAGAACAAATTCTTATTGACAATGACGGCCTACGCTGGTCAAAACCTAACCCGGACGACACTGGGGCCAATTGTGCAACACCTTATGGGACTCCAAATCATGGCCGGTTGTGATACAGCCTGGAATCAAACCAGGGTCTGTAGTGACGCCTCGAGCACCAAGATGCAGTGCCTTAGACCGCTGCACCCTCGGGAGCCCTAATTAATGAGGTGTGCTGGTACTGGAATAGACTAAATAAATGGAACTGGCCCGTGAAGAGATTTGGTTAACACTGATCTGGATGAATGAAAAGTATTGCAGCAAGTCGTCAACAGTGCAGCTTGCGCAGGTCGTCCAGGTGTCCAGATGAAGGAAGTGAATGTCTGCATTCCTAACTCCAGGGGGAGGCATTGAGACAACTCCTTGATAACATACATACAGCGTCTAATAAGGGACAGTGGAAGTGCGGGGGGCTGCCTTAATCGACATCCACGTCTTCAGTGCCCGGAATAATGTGCTAGACTCGAAAACAGTGGCAAGTGTTACCGAGTGGACTATCCTAAATAAATAAATACCAATTCTATTGTAGTGCCGATATTTTCAGATATGAATAGGTTTTTTTCAGGCTGCATTCCTAAAATGTAACGTAACAAGGGTTCAAACACCACCTGATCCTTCATATCTGTATTCATCTGCTGTTTCCCCCTCTCATTAAACAAGCTGCATTCCTAAAATATAACGTAACAAGGGTTCAAACACCACCTGATCCTTCATATCTGTATTCATCTGCTGTTTCCCCCTCTCATTAAACAAGCTGCATTCCTAAAATGTAACGTAACAAGGGTTCAAACACCACCTGATCCTTCCTATCTGTATTCATCTGCTGTTTCCCCCTCTCATTAAACAAGCTGCATTCCTAAAATGTAACGTAACAAGGGTTCAAACACCACCTGATCCTTCATATCTGTATTCATCTGCTGTTTCCCCCTCTCATTAAACAAGCTGCATTCCTAAAATGTAACGTAACAAGGGTTCAAACACCACCTGATCCTTCCTATCTGTATTCATCAGCTGTTTCCCCCTCTCATTAACCACGTTCTATATCCAGACAGAGAAAATACTCATCAAATATACATTTAAAGACCAATACTTTGAAAGCACAACGTTAGAAATCCATTCTAGGCTACAACATCATTAGATATTTGTTATCAAAGGGAGCGCTGCCCATTTAGGAGATGGTAAATGAAATGGAAGAGTGTGTCTGGTGCAGATTTTACCATGGGCTCATTAAGTCCAGGTGGACACACACACACACACACACACACACACACATTTGATGAATAAGTAAATCCATCCTGGCTATGGATACATAAAGGAGAACTCTGTGTACAGACACAGTGAACAAATCACTGTGCTCAAATCAATTGTGCTGCTCATGATAAAGAGCCCTCATCCCTCCCCCCTGTATTCCTTCAGGCTTGAGCTTGTCTTGAATATTAACTTGAGCCTGGGGGTTGAGGAGAATAGATAAGGTATTCTGCCAGGCAGTACAGGGGTGTGAGAGCACAGAGTTCTGAATGGGCTTTTTATTATGGCCGCTATTAACCTAACTTCCACTGTGATAATGTAGTGTGCTGTGGCTCTGGGCTTAATGGACGTCAACAATGTATTATCACTGGGTTGTATTATATGGAGTGTGGTGAACTCAAAATGGAGATGTGTAAACTTTGGGCTCTAGTTACATCCTGCAACCAGAGTTGATCCTAGTCAGGTCCCATTGACAGGAGAAAACTCCTGTTTTCCCCAGAAATAGAACCCCCTCTCACACCCTCTCCCTCCCCTCTCTCTCTTTCTCTCCCTCCCTCTCTGTTACAGAACACGGATGACATATTGGTAGCGTCTGCTGAGTGTCCCAGCGATGACGAGGACTTGGAGGAGTGTGAGCCTGGAAATGGTGAGTCCACTCTGGGGGTTCTGTGTCCACTACAGGGGGTCCATCAGCCCAGCAGAGACCCACAAGAACAGAAACAGCTAGCTCCCCTAACCCACTTTTTTCTACTACTGTGACCCCATGACCTCTCATATGCAGCTCTGATTGGCCAGATGTGCACCCACCCTGGTTTCTCATTGGCTAAGCTCTCAAAGTGGTGCAGTGACAGCTCCAAAGTCACCCGAGCCATCTGCAAAGTAACCTAGCTTCCTAATTGGGTAGCTGCAGGTGTTAGACGAGCTGCACCAATCAGTCTCTCCGATCGAATTGGGGCCGGACAGGTTCAACATTGAACTCCTCTCGACCGTCCGCCTCACAGTGGCGGCTGAGTGGACTCGGAGCTGAGCAATGTCGACGTGAACAGAAAGGTCAAACGAACTTCTGTCATGGGATGGACGGGGGTGTGAAAAGGGCAGGATGTTGATAGATTTTACCGTGATTTCAGGACACTGGCTGGCTGCCTGTGCGCTGGCCGGTTGCCTGGGAACTGCCAAGAACTCTTACATGCATCATAATGCTAAGACTGCCAGAGCTAGGTTCCACTGGGCATGTTTGTGTTCTCCAGTGAAGACTCAAATCAAATGCTTTCCCTACAGCAACCTAGGAGGTCTAGAAATAACCTTTATGAAATATTTAGTTCATGTTCCATTTTTTTTTATCTTGTTTTCATTTGATGTGGAATCGAACTCAGCAAAGATTACATTACGTTTGACAATTTTTATTAAATCGATGTTAAGGTGTTGTTAAAAACCACATGAAAATCGTATTACACCTTAATTAGGTGGGTGGAGATTATGGGAATCACTGTGCTTACTAGGTAACACTGATCTACGCTAAGCCGAAATATTCCACACTAGATCAATTCTCTGCGTGGTTTAACTGTAGGTGGTGGAAGCCGAAATAGAGGTGTTATCAGAATGAGAAACGATAGTTTTTCAGTAGCTGTCCAGAAGACAGAGCGGTACCACACAGCTCCTGATAGACACTAGGCTGTCTCTCACACTATTGTCGGGGAAAGTTTCTACTCAGTCTGGCCTTCCCTGAGAGACAGAACATCACACACACACACATTTATCCTCCACACACACATTATGTTCTGTAAACCTTTCCATTTTAGTCATTTAGCAGATGCTCTTATCCAGAGCGACTTACAGTGACTGCATCTTAAGATAGCTAGGTGAGACAACCACATATCACAGTCGTGGTAGAGGGGGGTGGCAACAGCCTGAATCCCTCCTTGAAATCAAAACCCCTGTGAGAGACCTAGCATTATCTGATGTGTGCCAATGACTGGGGAGATGTACCTCTCAAATGAGCCAATGACTGGGGAGATCTACCTCTCATATGAGCCCATGACTGGGGAGATCTACCTCTCATATGAACCGGCTGGAGGGGCATTGTAACTCTCTGAAGGCTTTTCAGTGGAGTCCAAAGGGAAAGAAACACACACACACACACACACACACACACACACACACACACACACACACACACACATATATATATATATATATATATATATCAAAACACACACATATATATATATCAAAACACACATACAAAGTTAAATAAGGGGAACAGGCGACAGAGAGGGAGAGAGTGAGACCGATCATGAAAGAATGAAGCGGCCACAGAAAGACAGTGAGAGAGAGCGAGAGAGAGGGGTGGAAAGCCACATCTTGGAGGAGTGATTGGCGTTGAGATGTGCGTCACGTCTCCTTGCTCTCCGACGAGAGAGGGAGCGACAGAGAAAGAGAGAAAGAGATGTTGTATCCCTCCCTGCGTAACGTCTGAGTTTTCTATCTGCCCTGCCTGCCTCTCCCACCGGGCTAATTAATATTTGGCCTCGTTAGACTTGCAGTAATTACATCATCCAACCGAGCCTGGATTTGGTTTCGTTCACTTTTAATGAGCCCCAGACAGAATAGGAAGAATACATAGCAGGGCTCCCTTTAACAAAGCCCTGCTATCTACACCACAGCATCAGCTTTGGAGGACTCACGCACATAGTCACACAAAGAGATACAGATAGTTCCAGTCTTCTCTCTTTATTTTACTAGGCAAATCAGTTAAGAACAAATTCTTATTTACAATGACAGCCTACGAACAGTGGGTTAACTGCCTTGTTCAGGGGCAGATTGACAGATTCAATCTAGCAACCTTTCGGTTACTGGCCCAATGCTCTAACCACTAGGCTACCTGCCGCCCTTTAGCCTGCTAACAATCTATCTACCCCTCTCTCTCTCTCGCTCTCTCCCTCTGTCTCTCTACTTCTCTCTCTACCTCTCTCTCTACCTCTCCCTACCTCTATCTCTCGCTACCTCTACCTCTTTCTACCTCTCCCTTTTACTCTCCCTCTCTCTCTCTCTCTCTCTCTCTCTCTCCCACACATGTACACTACAGTAATGTCTCATGAGAGGGCAGGTGACAGTGCTGTCACAGAGCTCCACGTCAGCGAGATGGAAGGTTCAGTTCCCTTTAAAGGTGCACTATGCAGAAATTGCGGCGCAATTTCCCGGTTGCAAAAATTTGAATAGTATACCTAATTTCAGTTTATGTGACTAAGCAAGCAAGTATAGTGTAGATAATCATTGTATCATCTAAGCAGATGTGAAATATGTTTTCCATAACCAAAAATATTGTATTTCCATCTGTTTGAAGCTGGTGTACAAAACCGAAAGTAAAATAAAACTTATAAAGCACATAGCACATAGCATAGAAATACTGCACATAGAACAGACATACCGCTTCTTAGACTTGCTTTCAATGAGAATGGCAGATCTATAACACACATTTCTATGTGAATTTGGTCAGGTTCCCAAAATGTTATATACTGCAGCTTTAAAGAACAAATGATGGGGCAGAAATAACTTTGATCAAACTGATCCATTGAGAACAGTGGGTATCTGTATGGTGATGTTGATATATATTGAGTGTACACATAGACTGACCAGGTGAATCCAGTTGAAAGCTATGATCTCTTATTGATGTCTCCTGTTAAATCCACCAGTCAGTGTAGATGATGGGGAGGAGACAGGTTAAAGAAGGAGTTTTAAGCCTCAAGACAATTGAGACATGGATTGTGTATATTTGCCATTCATAGGGTGAATGGGCAAGACAAAAGAGATCATTGAAAAGTTACCTCATTAATTATAATCAAATATTTCATTTCTTCTTGCACATGTATTATACAGTGTCTGAATTCAGATTTTCAGAGGAATGTACACACTTATGCTGGTTGATACTACATATATATTTCCATGTGTCAATAGACTATATTTGAGGCATTTTCTGTGCATCAATACATAGTATATTGTCAGTCTTATGAGGTACATCAAATCCAATATGGTCACTGAGGCAGAATATCAACTAGCTTCAACTCAACTCTCCAAAGGAACGAAAACAATGCAGTCATATCAAAACCTAAATGAATTAATGTCCCAAAATCACATAAAACTGTGAAAAGGTGTAAACAAATGTTGTTTGGCAAATTAGTGTCACTTTTTCTTACTCCCTCCGTCCTTAATGAGATTGTGGGATTAAATACAAAAATATTTCAGTAAATATTAGTAAGAAGTGAGAAGACTGACAGTGATGGAGAGAGAGCGAGAGGGGACAAAGAAGACAAGATGGAGAGAAGAGGGAGATAGAAAAATCAAAGGGGCGGCAGGGTAGCCTAGTGGTTAGAGCGTTGGACTAGTAACCGGAAGGTTGCGAACCCCCGAGCTGACAAGGTACTGTCGTTCTGCCCCTGAACAGGCAGTTAACCCACTGTTCCTAGGCCGTCATTGAAAATAAGAATTTGTTCTTAACTGACTTGCCAAGTTAAATAAAAGTAAATAATAAAGAGGAAAATAGGTTGATGTTTCATACGTTGACTCATCCCAGGATCAAACAGAGGTAAATAGGTTGATATTTCATACGTTGACTCATCCCAGGATCAAACAGAGTTAAATAGGTTGATATTTCATACGTTGACTCATCCCAGGATCAAACAGGTAAATAGGTTGATATTTCATACGTTGACTCATCCCAGGATCAAACAGGTAAATAGGTTGATATTTCATACGTTGACTCATCCCAGGATCAAACAGGTAAATAGGTTGATATTTCATACGTTGACTCATCCCAGGATCAAACAGAGTTAAATAGGTTGATATTTCATACGTTGACTCATCCCAGGATCAAACAGGTAAATAGGTTGATATTTCATACGTTGACTCATCCCAGGATCAAACAGAGGTAAATAGGTTGATGTTTCATACGTTGACTCATCCCAGGATCAAACAGGTAAATAGGTTGATATTTCATACGTTGACTCATCCCAGGATCAAACAGAGTTAAATAGGTTGATATTTCATACGTTGACTCATCCCAGGATCAAACAGAGTTAAATAGGTTGATATTTCATACGTTGACTCATCCCAGGATCAAACAGAGTTAAATAGGTTGATGTTTCATACGTTGACTCATCCCAGGATCAAACAGGTAAATAGGTTGATATTTCATACGTTGACTCATCCCAGGATCAAACAGAGTTAAATAGGTTGATATTTCATACGTTGACTCATCCCAGGATCAAACAGAGTTAAATAGGTTGATATTTCATACGTTGACTCATCCCAGGATCAAACAGGTAAATAGGTTGATATTTCATACGTTGACTCATCCCAGGATCAAACAGGTAAATAGGTTGATATTTCATACGTTGACTCATCCCAGGATCAAACAGAGTTAAATAGGTTGATATTTCATACGTTGACTCATCCCAGGATCAAACAGGTAAATAGGTTGATATTTCATACGTTGACTCAGCCCAGGATCAAACAGGTAAATAGGTTGATATTTCATATTGACTCAGCCCAGGATCAAACAGGTAAATAGGTTGATATTTCATACGTTGACTCATCCCAGGATCAAACAGAGTTAAATAGGTTGATATTTCATACGTTGACTCAGCCCAGGATCAAACAGGTAAATAGGTTGATATTTCATATGTTGACTCAGCCCAGGATCAAACAGGTAAATAGGTTGATGTTTCATACGTTGACTCAGCCCAGGATCAAACAGAGTTAAATAGGTTGATGTTTCATACGTTGACTCATCCCAGGATCAAACAGGTAAATAGGTTGATGTTTCATACGTTGACTCATCCCAGGATCAAACAGGTAAATAGGTTGATATTTCATACGTTGACTCAGCCCAGGATCAAACAGGTAAATAGGTTGATATTTCATACGTTGACTCATCCCAGGATCAAACAGGTAAATAGGTTGATGTTTCATACGTTGACTCATCCCAGGATCAAACAGAGTTAAATAGGTTGATATTTCATACATTGACTCATCCCAGGATCAAACAGAGTTAAATAGGTTGATGTTTCATACGTTGACTCATCCCAGGATCAAACAGAGTTAAATAGGTTGATGTTTCATACGTTGACTCATCCCAGGATCAAACAGGTAAATAGGTTGATGTTTCATACGTTGACTCATCCCAGGATCAAACAGGTAAATAGGTTGATGTTTCATACGTTGACTCATCCCAGGATCAAACAGGTAAATAGGTTGATATTTCATACGTTGACTCATCCCAGGATCAAACAGGTAAATAGGTTGATATTTCATACGTTGACTCATCCCAGGATCAAACAGGTAAATAGGTTGATGTTTCATACGTTGACTCATCCCAGGATCAAACAGAGTTAAATAGGTTGATATTTCATACATTGACTCATCCCAGGATCAAACAGAGTTAAATAGGTTGATGTTTCATACGTTGACTCATCCCAGGATCAAACAGAGTTAAATAGGTTGATATTTCATACGTTGACTCATCCCAGGATCAAACAGGTAAATAGGTTGATATTTCATACGTTGACTCAGCCCAGGATCAAACAGGTAAATAGGTTGATATTTCATACGTTGACTCAGCCCAGGATCAAACAGGTAAATAGGTTGATATTTCATACGTTGACTCATCCCAGGATCAAACAGAGTTAAATAGGTTGATATTTCATACGTTGACTCAGCCCAGGATCAAACAGGTAAATAGGTTGATGTTTCATACGTTGACTCATCCCAGGATCAAACAGGTAAATAGGTTGATATTTCATACGTTGACTCAGCCCAGGATCAAACAGAGTTAAATAGGTTGATATTTCATACGTTGACTCATCCCAGGATCAAACAGGTAAATAGGTTGATGTTTCATACGTTGACTCATCCCAGGATCAAACAGGTAAATAGGTTGATGTTTCATACGTTGACTCATCCCAGGATCAAACAGAGGGAAATAGGTTGATATTTCATACGTTGACTCATCCCAGGATCAAACAGAGGGAAATAGGTTGATATTTCATACGTTGACTCATCCCAGGATCAAACAGAGGGAAATAGGTTGATATTTCATACGTTGACTCATCCCAGGATCAAACAGAGGGAAATAGGTTGATATTTCATATGTTGACTCATCCCAGGATCAAACAGAGGGAAATAGGTTGATATTTCATACGTTGACTCATCCCAGGATCAAACAGAGGAAACTAGGTTGATATTTCATACGTTGACTCATCCCAGGATCAAACAGAGGGAAATAGGTTGATATTTCATACGTTGACTCATCCCAGGATCAAACAGGTAAATAGGTTGATGTTTCAAACGTTGACTCATCCCAGGATCAAACAGAGGGAAATAGGTTGATATTTCATACGTTGACTCATCCCAGGATCAAACAGAGGGAAATAGGTTGATATTTCATACGTTGACTCATCCCAGGATCAAACAGAGGAAACTAGGTTGATATTTCATACGTTGACTCATCCCAGGATCAAACAGAGGGAAATAGGTTGATATTTCATACGTTGACTCATCCCAGGATCAAACAGGTAAATAGGTTGATGTTTCAAACGTTGACTCATCCCAGGATCAAACAGAGTTAAATAGGTTGATATTTCATACGTTGACTCATCCCAGGATCAAACAGGTAAATAGGTTGATGTTTCATACGTTGACTCATCCCAGGATCAAACAGGTAAATAGGTTGATGTTTCATACGTTGACTCATCCCAGGATCAAACAGGTAAATAGGTTGATGTTTCATACATTGACTCATCCCAGGATCAAACAGAGGGAAATAGGTTGATGTTTCAAACGTTGACTCATCCCAGGATCAAACAGAGGGAAATAGGTTGATATTTCATACGTTGACTCATCCCAGGATCAAACAGAGGGAAATAGGTTGATATTTCATACGTTGACTCATCCCAGGATCAAACAGAGGAAACTAGGTTGATATTTCATACGTTGACTCATCCCAGGATCAAACAGAGGGAAATAGGTTGATATTTCATACGTTGACTCATCCCAGGATCAAACAGGTAAATAGGTTGATGTTTCAAACGTTGACTCATCCCAGGATCAAACAGAGTTAAATAGGTTGATATTTCATACGTTGACTCATCCCAGGATCAAACAGGTAAATAGGTTGATGTTTCATACATTGACTCATCCCAGGATCAAACAGAGGGAAATAGGTTGATATTTCATACGTTGACTCATCCCAGGATCAAACAGGTAAATAGGTTGATATTTCATACGTTGACTCAGCCCAGGATCAAACAGGTAAATAGGTTGATATTTCATACGTTGGCTCATCCCAGGATCAAACAGAGGTAAATAGGTTGATGTTTCATACGTTGACTCATCCCAGGATCAAACAGAGGTAAATAGGTTGATGTTTCATACGTTGACTCATCCCAGGATCAAACAGAGGAAAATAGGTTGATATTTCATACGTTGACTCAGCCCAGGATCAAACAGGTAAATAGGTTGATATTTCATACGTTGACTCATCCCAGGATCAAACAGGTAAATGGGTTGATGTTTCATACGTTGACTCATCCCAGGATCAAACAGGTAAATAGGTTGATATTTCATACGTTGGACTCATCCCAGGATCAAACAGGTAAATAGGTTGATATTTCATACGTTGACTCATCCCAGGATCAAACAGAGGTAAATAGGTTGATATTTCATACGTTGACTCATCCCAGGATCAAACAGGTAAATAGGTTGATATTTCATACGTTGACTCATCCCAGGATCAAACAGGTAAATAGGTTGATATTTCATACGTTGACTCAGCCCAGGATCAAACAGAGGAAAATAGGTTGATATTTCATACGTTGACTCAGCCCAGGATCAAACAGGTAAATAGGTTGATATTTCATACGTTGACTCATCCCAGGATCAAACAGAGTTAAATAGGTTGATATTTCATACGTTGACTCATCCCAGGATCAAACAGGTAAATAGGTTGATATTTCATACGTTGACTCATCCCAGGATCAAACAGGTAAATAGGTTGATATTTCATACGTTGACTCATCCCAGGATCAAACAGAGTTAAATAGGTTGATATTTCATACGTTGACTCATCCCAGGATCAAACAGGTAAATAGGTTGATATTTCATACGTTGACTCATCCCAGGATCAAACAGGTAAATGGGTTGATGTTTCATACGTTGACTCATCCCAGGATCAAACAGGTAAATAGGTTGATATTTCATACGTTGGACTCATCCCAGGATCAAACAGGTAAATAGGTTGATATTTCATACGTTGACTCATCCCAGGATCAAACAGAGGAAAATAGGTTGATATTTCATACGTTGACTCATCCCGGGATCAAACAGAGTTAAATAGGTTGATGTTTCATACGTTGACTCATCCCAGGATCAAACAGAGTTAAATAGGTTGATATTTCATACGTTGACTCATCCCAGGATCAAACAGAGGTAAATAGGTTGATATTTCATACGTTGACTCATCCCAGGATCAAACAGAGTTAAATAGGTTGATATTTCATACGTTGACTCATCCCAGGATCAAACAGGTAAATAGGTTGATATTTCATACGTTGACTCATCCCAGGATCAAACAGGTAAATAGGTTGATATTTCATACGTTGACTCATCCCAGGATCAAACAGGTAAATGGGTTGATGTTTCATACGTTGACTCATCCCAGGATCAAACAGAGTTAAATAGGTTGATATTTCATACGTTGACTCATCCCAGGATCAAACAGGTAAATAGGTTGATATTTCATACGTTGACTCAGCCCAGGATCAAACAGGGGCTAAATAGGTTGATATTTCATACGTTGACTCAGCCCAGGATCAAACAGGTAAATAGGTTGATATTTCATACGTTGACTCAGCCCGGGATCAAACAGAGTTAAATAGGTTGATATTTCATACGTTGACTCAGCCCAGGATCAAACAGGTAAATAGGTTGATATTTCATACGTTGACTCAGCCCAGGATCAAACAGGTAAATAGGTTGATATTTCATACGTTGACTCAGCCCAGGATCAAACAGAGTTAAATAGGTTGATATTTCATACGTTGACTCATCCCAGGATCAAACAGGTAAATAGGTTGATGTTTCATACGTTGACTCATCCCAGGATCAAACAGGTAAATAGGTTGATGTTTCATACGTTGACTCATCCCAGGATCAAACAGAGGGAAATAGGTTGATATTTCATACGTTGACTCATCCCAGGATCAAACAGAGGGAAATAGGTTGATATTTCATACGTTGACTCATCCCAGGATCAAACAGAGGGAAATAGGTTGATATTTCATACGTTGACTCATCCCAGGATCAAACAGAGGAAACTAGGTTGATATTTCATACGTTGACTCATCCCAGGATCAAACAGAGGAAATAGGTTGATATTTCATATGTTGACTCATCCCAGGATCAAACAGAGGAAATAGGTTGATATTTCATACGTTGACTCATCCCAGGATCAAACAGGTAAACTAGGTTGATATTTCATACGTTGACTCATCCCAGGATCAAACAGAGGGAAATAGGTTGATATTTCATACGTTGACTCATCCCAGGATCAAACAGGTAAATAGGTTGATGTTTCAAACGTTGACTCATCCCAGGATCAAACAGAGGGAAATAGGTTGATATTTCATACGTTGACTCATCCCAGGATCAAACAGAGGGAAATAGGTTGATATTTCATACGTTGACTCAGCCCAGGATCAAACAGAAGAAACTAGGTTGATATTTCATACGTTGACTCATCCCAGGATCAAACAGAGGGAAATAGGTTGATATTTCATACGTTGACTCATCCCAGGATCAAACAGGTAAATAGGTTGATGTTTCAAACGTTGACTCATCCCAGGATCAAACAGAGTTAAATAGGTTGATATTTCATACGTTGACTCATCCCAGGATCAAACAGGTAAATAGGTTGATGTTTCATTTGACTCATCCCAGGATCAAACAGGTAAATAGGTTGATGTTTCATACTCTCATCCCAGGATCAAACAGAGGTAAATAGGTTGATATTTCATACGTTGACTCATCCCAGGATCAAACAGGTAAATAGGTTGATATTTCATACGTTGACTCATCCCAGGATCAAACAGGTAAATAGGTTGATGTTTCATACATTGACTCATCCCAGGATCAAACAGGTAAATAGGTTGATATTTCATACGTTGACTCATCAGCCCAGGATCAAACAGGTAAATAGGTTGATATTTCATACGTTGACTCAGCCCAGGATCAAACAGGTAAATAGGTTGATATTTCATATGTTGACTCAGCCCAGGATCAAACAGGTAAATAGGTTGATGTTTCATACGTTGACTCATCCCAGGATCAAACAGGTAAATAGGTTGATGTTTCATACGTTGACTCATCCCAGGATCAAACAGGTAAATAGGTTGATATTTCATACGTTGACTCAGCCCAGGATCAAACAGGTAAATAGGTTGATATTTCATACGTTGACTCAGCCCAGGATCAAACAGGTAAATAGGTTGATATTTCATACGTTGACTCAGCCCAGGATCAAACAGGTAAATAGGTTGATATTTCATACGTTGACTCAGCCCAGGATCAAACAGGTAAATAGGTTGATATTTCATACGTTGACTCAGCCCAGGATCAAACAGAGGTAAATAGGTTGATGTTTCATACATTGACTCTTCCCAGGATCAAACAGGTAAATAGGTTGATATTTCATACGTTGACTCAGCCCAGGATCAAACAGGTAAATAGGTTGATATTTCATACGTTGACTCAGCCCAGGATCAAACAGGTAAATAGGTTGATATTTCATACGTTGACTCAGCCCAGGATCAAACAGGTAAATAGGTTGATATTTCATACGTTGACTCAGCCCAGGATCAAACAGGTAAATAGGTTGATATTTCATACGTTGACTCAGCCCAGGATCAAACAGGTAAATAGGTTGATATTTCATACGTTGACTCAGCCCAGGATCAAACAGGTAAATAGGTTGATATTTCATAGGCGTTGACTCAGCCCAGGATCAAACAGGTAAATAGGTTGATGTTTCATACGTTGACTCAGCCCAGGATCAAACAGTAAATAGGTTGATGTTTCATACGTTGACTCAGCCCAGGATCAAACAGGTAAATAGGTTGATATTTCATACGTTGACTCAGCCCAGGATCAAACAGGTAAATAGGTTGATATTTCATACGTTGACTCAGCCCAGGATCAAACAGGTAAATAGGTTGATATTTCATACGTTGACTCAGCCCGGGATCAAACAGAGTTTGTCAGGGCCTCGGGACTCTCTAATTTGCGTCACGCTAAGGTAGAAACACTAGGCTGCCGACCAAGCCAAAACCAGGGAGAATTCATGGCACCCATCCAGAAGTGCCGTGCAGAAAGCATTGTGGAAAGGAGCAATCCGTAATCAATCAGACGGGGTGAACGTAGTTTCATCAATCAACGTCAGAATACATGACCCTCCCTCAGGACGTAGGACGGCATGCGTGGACTGTGTGTTAAATGATTCACTGTCTATGTGAAAGGAAACGGTGTGCTTTTCGCTATTGAATGCAAACTAGGTCCAGACAAAGAACTTCTTAACTAAATCAAGGATGTAGTCTTCATGAAATGGATTATTACCCAGTATAACAGACCATTGCAGAGATGGAGAATGCATTAGGTTAGACAGAGACCAGAAAATACAGATTTCTAATCTCGATTCCATCCACAACGTAGTAGAAGCAATTTCTATGCAACGTACAAACTCTGAACAGTCAGTCGTTCGACCGTTAAAATTTCAAGTGGCTCAGGACGAGCCAACGTGATAGGCAGAATAACTAAGTCCCAGTGTTTGTTCAGGACGAGCCAACGTGATAGGCAGAATAACTAAGTCCCAGTGTTTGTTCAGAATGAGCCAACGTGATAGGCAGAATAACTAAGTCCCAGTGTTTGTTCAGAATAAGCCAACGTGATAGGCAGAATAACTAAGTCCCAGTGTTTTTCAGGACGAGCCAACGTGATAGGCAGAATAACTAAGTCCCAGTGTTTGTTCAGGACGAGCCAACGTGATAGGCAGAATAACTAAGTCCCAGTGTTTGTTCAGGACGAGCCAACGTGATAGGCAGAATAACTAAGTCCCAGTGTTTGTTCAGGACGAGCCAACGTGATAGGCAGAATAACTAAGTCCCAGTGTTTGTTCAGGACGAGCCAACGTGATAGGCAGAATAACTAAGTCCCAGTGTTTGTTCAGGACGAGCCAACGTGATAGGCAGAATAACTAAGTCCCAGTGTTTGTTCAGGACGAGCCAACGTGATAGGCAGAATAACTAAGTCCCAGTGTTTGTTCAGGACGAGCCAACGTGATAGGCAGAATAACTAAGTCCCAGTGTTTGTTCAGGACGAGCCAACGTGATAGGCAGAATAACTAAGTCCCAGTGTTTGTTCAGGACGAGCCAACGTGTTTGTTCATAGGCAGAATAACTAAGTCCCAGTGTTTGTTCAGGTTTGTTCACGAGCCAACGTGATTGGCAGAATAACTAAGTCCCAGTGTTTGTTCAGAATAAGCCAACGTGATAGGCAGAATAACTAAGTCCCAGTGTTTGTTCAGTGTTTGTTTGTTCAGGACGAGCCAACGTGATTGGCAGAATAACTAAGTCCCAGTGTTTGTTCAGGACGAGCCAACGTGATTAACTAAGGTGTTTGTTCAGAATAACAGAATAAGTCCCAGTGTTTGTTCAGAATAAGCCAACGTGATAGGCAGAATAACTAAGTCCCAGTGTTTGTTCAGGACGAGCCAACGTGATAGGCAGAATAACTAAGACCCAGTGTTTGTTCAGGACGAGCCAACGTGATAGGCAGAATAACTAAGTCCCAGTGTTTGTTCAGGACGAGCCAACGTGATAGGCAGAATAACTAAGTCCCAGTGTTTGTTCAGGACGAGCCAACGTGATAGGCAGAATAACTAAGTCCCAGTGTTTGTTCAGGACGAGCCAACGTGATAGGCAGAATAACTAAGTCCCAGTGTTTGTTCAGGACGAGCCAACGTGATAGGCAGAATAACTAAGTCCCAGTGTTTGTTCAGGACGAGCCAACGTGATAGGCAGAATAACTAAGTCCCAGTGTTTGTTCAGGACGAGCCAACGTGATAGGCAGAATAACTAAGTCCCAGTGTTTGTTCAGGACGAGCCAACGTGATTGGCAGAATAACTAAGTCCCAGTGTTTGTTCAGGACGAGCCAACGTGATAGGCAGAATAACTAAGTCCCAGTGTTTGTTCAGGACGAGCCAACGTGATAGGCAGAATAACTAAGTCCCAGTGTTTGTTCAGGACGAGCCAACGTGATTGGCAGAATAACTAAGTCCCAGTGTTTGTTCAGGACGAGCCAACGTGATTGGCAGAATAACTAAGTCCCAGTGTTTGTTCAGGACGAGCCAACGTGATTGGCAGAATAACTAAGTCCCAGTGTTTGTTCAGGACGAGCCAACGTGATTGGCAGAATAACTAAGTCCCAGTGTTTGTTCAGGACGAGCCAACGTGATTGGCAGAATAACTAAGTCCCAGTGTTTGTTCAGGACGAGCCAACGTGATAGGCAGAATAACTAAGTCCCAGTGTTTGTTCAGGACGAGCCAACGTGATTGGCAGAATAACTAAGTCCCAGTGTTTGTTCAGGACGAGCCAACGTGATTGGCAGAATAACTAAGTCCCAGTGTTTACATCAGTATCCATCTTTAACGATCTGCTTGCTTATTAGGGAAAATACACACCCCTTTTGAGTTTTGGTTTGGTTTTTAAAAAGGTGAGTATTCCTCTAGTGCTGCGGAGAGGGTGACCCACACAGGCAAGTGACCACAGCAGGCTAGCCTAACTAGTGGAAAAGCTCAGACTCTGTCAACAGGTCAAATCATTTCACAATGGAGTGAGTAAAGTGGATTTTCAATTTTCCAAACGAAGGGCAGTGTTATGGGTTCTCTATGGGTTCTCTATGGCTTCTCTATGGGTTCTCTATGGGTTCTTGGCAGTTCTCATTGTGACGATGACCAAAGCATTTGAAGCCTGTTTGGACAAGTCCATTCACACCAAGTCCATTCATCATACGGCCAATGGCGTGGCTGTGTGGCCAATCTATGGGTGCGAACTGACCAATCAGAAGCTGCATATGCCGTTACAGGGCACAGTCATGGGAAGGGGAAGTATATCAGGTGTTGACAGGACTGTGTCCAGACAAAGAAACACTCAGTGAAGAGATGAGCGAGTCAGGTGCAGCTGTACACGTAGACGTCTGTGTTTGAGGGTTGAGAACCCATTATCTTCTCCATCCTGTGGTTAACAGTAACTTCTCCTATCATGGCACCAATGACAAAGCTTATGGCACTCACGCTAAAGCTGTGAATCCTGTGGCCAGTAGAGAGTGGTGGTATTGTTTGCAGGGGTGGTCCTCTCAAAATGCTTTTGCAAACTCGTTTGCAACATATTTGAGAAGAATGTGAACAATAATAAATGACTTTCGAAGGAAGTCTTGGATTCACATTAGAAGCAGGTGTACAAAGACTCTTGAACAATTCCTTTAACCAAGTGTCACTTTTCCCCAGCTATATTCATTCTGTAGACACAATGAGCAGCTCCAGCAGATGCACAGCTGCTTTAGGTTTTCTCACAACACTCTTTCAGTGTCAGACACCTATAACTGGGCCACGCAGTAGCGGAATGCAGTGAGGGACAGTCGGCCTACAGAGAGGCAGGGGGACAGCGAGGCATCGCGTTGGCACCATTTCCGTCAGACAGACAGATGGCGAGGTAAAGATACACAACCAAAAGTATGTGGACAAACATCTCATTCCAAAATCCTGGGTATTAATATGGAGTTGGTCCCCCCCTTTGCTACTACAAGAGGCTCCACTCTTCTGGGAAGGCTCTCCACTAGATGTCGGAACATTGCTGCGGGGACTTGCTTCCATTCAGCCACAAGAGCATTAGTGAGGTCGGGCAATGATGTTGGGCAATTAGGCCTGGCTTGCAGTCGGCGTTCCAATTCATCCCAAAGGTGTTTGATGGGGTTGAGGACAGGGCTCTGTGCAGGCCAGTCAAGTTCTTCCACACCGATCTCGACAAACCATTTCTGTATGGACCTTTGTGCACGAGAGCATTGTCATGCTGAAACAGGAAAGGGCCTTCCCCAAACTGTTGCCACAAAGCTGGAAGCACAGAATGGTCTATAATGTCATTGAATACTGAAGCATTAAGAATTCCCTTCACTGGAACTAAAGGGCCTAGCCGTAACCATGAAAAACAGCCCCAGACCATTATTCCTCCTCCACCAAACTTTACATTTGGCAATATGCGTTTGGGCAGGTAGCGTTTCCCTGGCATCCGCCAAACCCAGATTCGTCCATCGGACTGCCTAGTGGTGAAGCGTGATTCATTACACCAGAGAAAGCGTTTCCACTGCCCCAGAGTCCAATGGCGGCAAGCTTTGCACCACTCCAGCCAACGGTTGTCATTGTGCTTGTGTGTAGCTGCTCGGCCAAACCCATTTAATTTTGGAACTCAGCACTCGGCTGTCCCGTTCTGTGAGCTTGTGTAGCCTACCACTTCGGGCCTGAGCTGTTGTTGCTCCTAGACGCTTCACAATAACAGAGGTTACAGTTGACCGGGGCAGCTCTAGAAGGGCAGAATTTTGGCGAACTGACTTGTTGAAAACGTGGCATCCTATAATGGTGTCACGTTGAAAATCACTGAGCTCTTCAGTAAGGGCATTCTATTGCCAATGTTTGTCTATGGAGATTGCATCGCTGTGTGCTCTATTTTATACACCTGTCAACAACGGGTATGGCTGAAATAGCCGAATCCACTCATTTGAAAGGGTGCCCACATACTTTTGTATATGTAGTGAATCTGCACCTCCATCTTATCTAGACACTCAGAGAAGAAGCTAACTATCTCTGGAGTCCAGAAGAAGGGAAAGTAGGAAACGTTTGAAAGATAACTCAGAATCTGACAAGTTTACAGAATATGTATGACAAGTCATCTTATAATCTATAGTGCTATCTTATTTGGGCTAATGGTTCATTCATTTTCTCTGTGAATTTTTCTCTTTTCCTCAAATATGCCACCACTTTCTTCAAAGGTGTATCTTAACCTTCAGACACAGAGATACACACATACAAGTAGGCACCTTTATGTTGCCAGGGTAACACAGCGGCCATTTTGGCTGTGCGGTAGGAGTTGTAGGAGTTGGGAATGGGCTGGATCCTGTAAGGTTGAATACTGACTAACTTTTCTCTTTCTCAGCATTCATGTTTTTACTCCCTTTCAAGGCCTGTTTTAGTGCGCTGTGTATCGTTGTTGATCATCTTTTGACAGGTTTTGTGTAAAGGTTGCTCTATAACCCTTCTGAAAGTCCCTTGTCCTACTAATTGTGGGGTTGTCAGGAAAAATGTGGCTTGTGGGGGCTTGAGCGCTGGTGTGATATGTTGGCCTGGGGGTGACAAATACACCCCAAAATACCCTCGGTACACATTTGTAGGTTCCTCCCTCCACACTCACTCGCTTTATTCGATCCCTATTCTGTTTAGATACATTAATTTACCTCATCAACTCAAGAAAGGCCCAGCGTTACGAATATGCATGATTCATGTCATGGACATTTCTGTGGCTCACATTATCAATGTCCATAAAGAGAAATGTCATATCCTTTCAAATTGCCCCGTAACATTTTTGCTAATTGTCTCTGGGATTGTGACCCTAACACGATTACGGGATGCGGCAGAGGGTAGCAAATTGTTTTTCGAAGAAGGAATGTAACTTGTTATTTATGTTGTGCTATGTACTGCTAACACTTTCCTATGATGTTATTGGCACTCCTGTGTTTGACTCAATGACTTTTGTCCTGACTTAACTTCAAAGCAATGTACTGATGTGTAACACCCTAAAAATGTTTTATTAACTGTGGGTGTGATTATATTACAAAGGACAAAAAAGCAATTTGTTTACATTCAATTCCCCTCTAAGACTGAATATGAAGGCATAGAGATCCGGGTAAGACAGAAAGATCTGACAAATTGTTAACTGTGTCAAGTGAATAGGATTTCTTCATGTCCCATGTTTTAGCATATCTAGTGGGAGGATATGGGTGTTGGGACCACATCTGTAGACTGTGTTTCAGGGTAGAAACTAGGGGGAATCAGTTTCCCCCAGCTGGTCTTCAGGGTTTGAATACAGATCACCATGCCCCCAGGCGGAATGGGATTTGAACCATTCTTCATGAAAACTGAAAAACACAATGAATTATTCAGATAATTATTTTATTTTTCACACAAAAAATAAAATAAAATAAAAAAGAAATGGGGGGAAAGTTGTTTATCAATATCCGAGAACAATCTTACACAGCTTTCTTTTTGTAATTTTTTTTTCATGCAAAAATCATGCGGCCAATTTGTTGATGTAAGTGACCTGAACTCCGTGGTTTGCTATCTTATTTAACCCAAAGAAAAACTGAAAGCTAGCGTAGAAATAGAACAGCATAGACAGGCAGATAGAGAAGGATAACTTGTATCTAGTAGATGTTGATATGTTGTTTAGTCTTTTAAACATGTACATTAACATATATGTGTAGTCTTGTCCAGTCTAGCATCAGGGAGATATCAGGAGTAGCAGAATATTTATTATTATCTTATACAATGTATTGTACATCTGTTTAGTCAACTTAACTCTTTAAATAGAAGACTAGAGACTAACTAAACTAGCTTTAGAACTAACCTCATGTTAGGTTTTAGTGATGTTCTAATAATGGTGTTGGTGTTTTCATTTGAACTGTTGTTGCTTTCTATTTTGGTCCTGAGGAGGTGCCCTCAGTTTCTCACTAATGCCGTCTTCCCTCCGTTGTCTCTTTCTTGTCCTAGGAGGTGAATTAGTGTTGCCCATTATAACTGTGGACTCCCTAGAACCCCCCTACGCCACCCGCTACCCCGTAATCCCCCCGCCCCCCACCTACCGCCCCTTCCTCGAAACCACCAAAGAATCCCTCCCCTTGCCCAACGGCCGCCCCCCCTGCCCACTGGATCAGGAGGACTGCGAGGAGGCGGGACCCATCGAGGTGTCCGCCTACGGCTCGGGCGAGATGACCGAGTCGGACGATGAGGACTATTACAAAAACTCCCCCCTCGTCACCGATAGGACGGTCCTCCCCCCTCCCCCCAACGAGGGCAGCGTCCAGAACCCCCGCGACCGCCACTTCTCCAACCGGCCCCCTAACTCCCACCGCCCCCCCTTGTCGTCCACCCCCACGGCCAACCCTGACCAGCTAGGCCCCAGGCTCAACAAGCCAGGCGGCAGCAGCAGCAACATTCCTGCCGGCAAGATGAACACCCGGGATCAGGTGCTGCTGCCGCCCACCCACCCCTCCTCCGACCCTGACCGCCACCGCCATGCCCCAGGCGTAACCTACCCTCCCAATTTCCCCCATGTGCCCACCCCAGACCCCACATCCCCGGAGAGAGGAGGGCCTCCCGGCGCGGTAGAGGTGATCAGGGAGTCCACCAGCACCACGGGCATGGTGGTGGGCATCGTGGCGGCCGCCGCCCTCTGCATCCTCATCCTGCTCTACGCCATGTACAAGTACCGTAACCGGGACGAGGGCTCCTACCAGGTGGACCAGAGCCGTAACTACATCAGTAACTCGGCCACGCAGAGCAACGGCACCCTGGTGAAGGAGAAGCAGCCAGGCACAGCCAAGACAACCATCAAGAACAAGAAGAACAAAGACAAGGAGTACTATGTCTGAGACTGGCCTAGCCAGAGACAGAGGACGAAAGGAGACGCACAGAGAGAGGGAGGGACGGAGAGGAGGAGAGAGGGAAGAGTTGAAGGTATAGGTAGGAGAGAGGGAGGGACGGAGAGGAGGAGAGAGGGAAGAGTTGAAGGTATAGGTAGGAGAGAGGCAATAGATGAACTGACAACTGTAGAGTAATGAGTCATATCTTTGTTGGCAGAGTTTGATTTAGTTTAGTATAGAGGTAACCTTACTGACAAAATGACCTCCTAGCTTTCCTTCTCAACCCATTTAGAGTCTACAGCAGAGAGAGAGAAGATGAGAATGGCAAAGAAACATATTTCATTAGATCTACACATACTCATTTTTAACCACAGTTATTACAAAAAACGTGTGGTATTTTTCTCCATTACAGTAATATTCTTTTCTCACATGGCCGTATAAACTTTTTTTTAATTTTTTTTTTTAAACACAGAGAGACAAAGTCTTGGCTACAACAAATGGCTGCCAAACCTCGCTCAATGCAACATCATTTTGTGCCAATCGCCAGACCCAGAGCTCATGCTACAATGGAGCCAGCTAATCCAGCAGCGTTTGAAAGGGTATTGTATTGTATATAGCCTACAATCAGAGTTAAGCATGGGGCTACAGAGAGACACAGAGAAGGAAGACCCACCATCAGTGTTAGAGCAGAGGCCTATTGTTTGCTATCAGATGCTATGTAGCGGGTCTAAACAGTCAACAAGCTAACGGAGTCAATCGTAAATATCTAAATAGATGGGTTTGTATTGGAAGTTGAAACCCCACTGCTAGCCAAGTATGATAACACAAAATGACTGCCAATATACAGAAACGAGGTGTCAAGTCTGCCTTCTTCCCTCCTCCAAGTATTGAAACATCACCTCGCTCCTCTCGTAAAGTCTCTCTTGTTCTCTCCCCCTCCCCTTCTCTTTCTCTCAATGTCTGTGGTTCCCGAGGAGCTGATGACACATTATTCTGCTGTGTTTCAAGCATGTAGTATTCATTTACAAAAAAGAGATGACTATTTCTGTGGAGAAAAAAAAATGATGATGCTGATTGATAACGTTTAACTAGCGTGTGAGAACAACAAAAGCTCCAACCAACCAACGGATGCTACTTGTTACGTTTTAGCTGCAAAACCAACTTCTGAGGCCAAAACCCTGGGTCGTCTTTCAGTTTTCCAACAGATAGGCTATCCGTCATGTGTTTTCTTCTGGGCTCCACGCAGCATTTCCCCCTACTGAGCCCACTAATGCGGAGGAACCAGCTCACGTCGTTACTATCAAACACAGACCAGAAACCAACCTCCAGCAGACAAACTGACTTTGTTCTAAATAAATATATATATGTATAGAAGTTTCAGAGAAAAAAAAAACTATGGACCTAACTGAGAGCATAAGAGGAGAAATTCACCCGAATGCGTGTGTATCAGTGGACTGGGTGATAAATAACAAATTTGATGGACTATTGATACTTTGACGTGAGACCGATCCCCCCCTCCCCCCCCTCCCCCCACACACCCACCAATCATACACACTATGACCAACTTTCAACGACAGTGGGAAACGCAGGTTTCTTTCCCTCAAAAATGCGAGACATTTGATGGAAATTGTGAATTAATTTGCTGGAGTCCCACTTTCGCCCCCTAGTGTTGGGGGGAAAGCGTACGTTACCTTGGATCTGCGTTCTTGCCTCTCATTGGTCAAGACTGATAACAGCCAATGAGGGCAAGTCTAGTGAAAAACATTCAATGAAAAAAATAATTACAGAACAAGGCAAACAGCAGTTCCCTTGCAGATGGACAAGAACTCTAGTATTCCAATTTTCTCAACTATTAAAAAAGAAAACTGTACCATGAAAAGAAAAGAAAAACCTCCAAAAAAAGTTTGTGCAATGTCTAAATATTTGAATCTCTCATCCCATTACTAAGAAAATATGTGTTTTCCCTTCCTGTTTAGAGAAAAAAGTATGACAAAGATAATTGATTCTGGGAAATTGGAAATTGATATATAATTGGTAATTGAGCAACTGTGATTTGGGTTTCAAACATAAAACCATGTTTTCTCCTTGTCAGTACGGAGAAAAGATACTTTCCTCTCCATCCCTCCTGCTGCCACCTCACTCCGTTCTTTTCCTAAATCAATCCCCCCATCCTTCATCCCCCTTTATTCACGATGGCAGAGTGTATGTAACCATTCATTAACTTAAGACCGAACAGGGTCTTATCTATTTTCTATTGTTTTATATCTATCTCTGTAACTGCTAGAGTCAAAACGGCTGCCAAGTCTGGAGACTGGCTCCATCCCATCCTTCTTCCTCATCCAGTTTGTCCGGTTTATGTTCCTCTCCGTCCTCCTCCTCCCAGTATCTACCTGTTCTTTCTAAATGTTATTGTAAAGTGTTCCAGTGAGATGACTCTAAATATGTGTACATTAACAGAGGGGAATACACTTGGTTATATACTTCTTATATCTCTTGTTGCGTGGTCTGTTGGTCTCGATCAGTCACATATATTCCAGATGTTGTTTTTCACATCGAGGAGTACTACTTTAACACGTGCTTAACACAAAGTACCTCCATCTTTAACACGTACTTGACACTAAGTAGCTTCTACTTTAACACGTGCTTAACACTAAGTTTTCTTCTACTTTAACACATACTTAACACTAAGTATATTCTACTTTAACACGTACTTAACACTAAGTATCTTCTACTTTAACACGTACTTAACACTCAGTATCTTCTACTTTAACACATACTTAACACTCAGTATCTTCTACTTTAACACATACTTAACACAAGGAACTACTACTTTAACACGTACATAACACAAGGAACTTCTACTTTAACACGTGCTTAACACTAAGTATATCCTACTTCCACTTACAGAAGGGGAAGTTGAAGCTGGCACTTTATAGGGACTAATGAGGCTGGATATTTAAGGTATTATTCCAGTATAATGTTAGTCCAGTACACCTGTCAGGAGTCGTTAATACACATGCACAGACATCACAACATAACAATCCTGTCTGCCTTCCAGGGTTGACTAGGTGACGAGTGGAAGAGGAGATAAGAGTTGTTTCCTTACCTACACACATAGGTCATACTGTATTTACCAGTATTTACCAATACTGTACACTCACCGGACAGTTTATTAGGTACCCCATTCAGGAAAATGGATCGTTCCTACAGACAGTGAGTCACGTGGCTTGGATTGCTACATAAAGCAGGCGGACAGGCATTCTGTTACTAAGCGAGTTTTGGACTTGGTATGATCGTCTGTGCCAGGCACGCCGGATCCCGTATCGGGACTTTTGATGCAGAACAGTGTCGTCATGTGGAGGAAAATAGCTTGTTGATGAGAGTGGGTTTTAAAAAAATGTAACTAGGCAAGTCAGTTACCAGGGAACAGTGGGTTAACTACCTTGTTCAGGGGCAGAACAACAGGGATTCGATCCAGCAACCTTTTGGTTACTGGCCCAACGCTCTAACCACTATGTTACCTGCTGCTCCAGGTTGAAGGAGGATGGCAAAACTGGTGGTGTACCGCCATCCAATCTCCAGCAATTGCGCGATGCCATCACATCAGCATGGACAAACATTACTGTGGAATGTTTTTGACTTGTAGAATCCATGCCTCAAAGATATCAGGCTGTTCTGAAGGGACAGGAGGTCCGACCTGGTACTAGATGGATGTACCTTATAAACTGAGTGTATACTTAAACAATAAAGCATGGGGGGGTGGTATATGACTAATATACCACGGCTAAGGGCTGTTCTTTGGCATGACGCATCTTGGTTTACAGCCCTTAGCCGTGGTATATTGGCCATATAACACAAACCCCCAATGTGCCTTATTGCTATTATAAAGTGGTTACCAACGTAGAGCAGTAAAAATACATGTTTTGTCATACCCATGGTATATGCTTTCAGCCAATCAGCATTCAGGGCTTCAACCACCCAGTGTATACTCCCGTATAATGAGCACGCACATAATGGAGAACATCTGGCCTCCAACCCCACACACTATGGAGAACATCTGGCTTCCAACTCCACACACTATGGAGAACATCTGGCTTCCAACTCCACACACTATGGAGAACATCTGGCTTCCAACTCCACACACTATGGAGAACATCTGGCTTCCAACTCCACACACTATGGAGAGCATCTGGCTTCCAACCCCACACACTACGGAGAACATCTGGCTTCCAACTCCACACACTATAGTGAACATCTGGCTTCCAACTCCACACACTATGGAGAACATCTGGCTTCCAACTCCACACACTATGGAGAACATCTGGCTTCCAACCCCACAGAGGTGACTTACACTGGTAGTGATGGTATCTTCTACATCCCTTTGGCTCTCACAATCCTGGGGGTATGTGCAGTGGAGACACTAACAGGAAAGTCTGATAATTGAAATGTATATTTTTATTTCTCCCTACACTCGTCCAGCAGTCAGCAGGCAGAAACACACAAATAACAGAATGCGCATGCACACACTTCACACACGCCTCACACACACACGCCTCTCACCACAAAAAAAGACTTGGGTACCAAATAAATCTTCTCTTTCTCCAAGCATGATACTAATGTTATATAAAAACATGAACAGAGAACCCAAACCCAACTCAGTCACAGAGTTCTCTGGAGCAAGCAAGGTAAAGGATGGCTTGATCATCGACTTCACATCCTAAAGAATTCCCTCCAATTAATGTTGGTGTTTCCCCTCTATTTCATCATCCCTTGTTCTTTCTGTCCCCTTTGTTCCATTAAAAAACAAACGCTCCCCCGTGGCCACACCTTACCAACATGACAGGTCTCTTCAAACACTACGACTCCTAACTAGTCTGAAGACATGAGAGCGAGAGCTTCGCACCAACGCCAACCCCTTCTCTGAAAATACTCAACTCTGTTCTTCCTCAACTTGCTTCCCTCTGCATTCATCCAAACGTCTATGGCGTCTCATAACTACGCATTGTTGAGGAAAGCGTTGTGGTAAACAAGCCTCGGACGTTGCTTTAAGGAATACATCATCACTTCCCCCAATGAGCCATCAGCTCTGACATAATCTGAAGCAGCCGCTTCAGCACAAATTAGTGTTACTGTGCGTTTGCGTTTGCGATGGGTCTTCAATCACAGTTTATTGTTTATTCACTTCGCTTTCTGAGCTCAAATGTCTTGTGTGATGTACGGTGTCTGATGTGTGTGTGTGTGTGTGTGTGTGTGTGTGTGTGTGTGTGTGTGTGTGTGTGTGTGTGTGTGTGTGTGTGTGTGTGTGTGTGTGTGTGTGTGTGTGTGTGTGTGTGTGTGTGTGTGTGTGTGTGTGTGTGTGTGTGTGTGTGTGTGTGTGTGTGTGTGTGTGTGTGTGTGTGTGTGTGTGTGTGTGTGTGTGTGTGTGTGTGTGTGATGTGTGTGTGTGTGTGTGTGTGATGTACGGTCTCTGATGTGTGTGTGTGTGTCTGATGTGTGTGTGTGTGTCTGATGTATGTGTGTGTGTGTGTGATGTGTGTGTGTGTGTGTGTGTGTGTGTGTGTGTGTGTGTGTGTGTGTGTGTGTGTGTGTGTGTGTGTGTGTGTGTGTGTGTGTGTGTGTGTGTGTGTGTGTGTGTGTGTGTGTGTGTGATGTGTTCCCTCCAGGCACATCATTTTAAATGACAGAGGAGCATCCCTCAGGGCTAAAACTGGTGCCCCTGCCGAGAGCAGGGCAGGTAATCCTTCCCAGCCTATTACCTCTAAAAGGGGTTTGGGGCAGGGACTCCTCAGGGCTTTTAATATGCCAGGTTACGATAGAACTACTGGTATTATGTTGTTAACATACAATCAAAGATGCAGTGACATTGTGTTTCATATTGCCTCATGGACAAATATCAAGAAAAGTGTGTGTGTTTGTGTGTGTGTTTGTGTACGTGCATGTGTGTGTGTGTGTGTGTGTGTACATGTGTGTATAAACGTTTGTCCATCATAGTTCTCAGTGCCACTACCCACCCAGCTTCAGTGTTCTGAACTACTGTGTGTTAACACCATCCCAAACAGTATCAAACCCCTCTCTCTATCCACTATGGTGAGAGAGCGGGCCTAGTCTCTCTCTCCTACTACTCCCCCACACTCAAGTCTCCTCCACGGGGTGCATCATGTGTTACTGATCCAGAACCTTTCTCTAAACTGCCGGGGGCCTTCTCTGATGACACACCAGCTGATCTAGGACCTGTGGAAACCGCGGGAAGCTTTCTCTGATAACACAACAGCCGCAGCAGCCTCTGACGATCCTCCTCCTCAACTCACACTTTCTCATTGTCTCTCTCTCTCCACACATCTGAGTGTGTAGAAATGCACAAGATGTGTCATGGCTGACAGACACATTGATAGCCACGGGTGAGGATGACACATAGATGCCCAATTTACAAGTCAAATATGTATCGTGCGCTATCTGTGTGGATGGGAGCCAGGGAGAGAGAGATAATGGAAGAGAGAAAGATAGTCAGACAGCAAAAGAAGGAGAGAGAGTAGGAGAAAGAGACAAAGTAAGAGAAAGAGAGAGCGAGAGAGTAAGAAAGAAAGAGCGAGAGAGTAAGAGAGAGCGAGGCTGTCAGTGTAGTGCAGAACTCTGCAGCCCTGCAGACATACTGAAGCACAGGGACGTGGAATGATGGATGAACATATAGCTACCTGCCTCCAAACACTAGTCACTGGAATAGAGCCATTCTCACTGCGCTTATCTATCAATCTGACTGTCAGAGGATTACAGCAGCTCAGAGGCAGATGGAGAGATGGAGGACATGGGAATGGGATGAAGTGATCTGTACTGCAAAGGGGAGACATAGCTGAGATTGGAGGAGCAAGCCTAGGTGTGTCCGTGTGTGTGTGTGTGTGTGTGTGTGTGTGTGTGTGTGTGTGTGTGTGTGTGTGTGTGTGTGTGTGTGTGTGTGTGTGTGTGTGTGTGTGTGTGTGTGTGTGTGTGTGTGTGTGTGTGTGTGTCTGTGCGCACGTTTTCCGAGCTGCACCATCCTTCCCCTACCCTTTTTTTTGCCACGGTTGCCATGGTAACCGGGTCCGGCCATTGCGCGTGCTTTTTTAGGGTGTAAAGGCCATGTTGAGACCAGCAGCAGACGCCACAGATAGAATAGAGCCCCTGTCTATAAAGACTCAGAGGCTTCTTCACTCAGCCCATACAACCACTCCATGTTGAATTCTAATCACCACAGTACCAATAACAAACTACATCATTGTCATTGATTAATTAATCACGTTTGAGATTAATCCTACGCTCATTCACACAGAACAAATTAAGGACACAAAAGAATGAATAGGTGCTCATATACCGTTGTAATCAGGCCACTGTGGCTTTAAAGTAAGTATCCAGCTCACCTAGATATATTCCTTAAATGTAGTCACATTCTATTCTACTTAAATCTACTCATCATTCCATTCAACTCTATGAAACTAAGGAGGATATTGGAGCTGACTGTACTATTAATACACTGTCAGGTGAAAACAATACCAAACCAAATCAAATCTAAATGTATTGGTCACATACACATGGTTAGCAGATGTTATTGTGAGTGTAGCGAAATTCTTGTGCTTCTAGTTGACAGTTCAGCATTATCTATTATCTAACATGTATCTAACATGTTAAATAACAATTTCACAACAACTACCTAATACACACAAATCTATGTAAAGGAATGGAATAAGAATATATAAATATATGGATGAGCAGTGACAGAGCGGCATAGACAAGATGCAATAGATGGTATAGAATACCGTATGTACATACGAGATGAGTAATGCAAGATATGTAAACATTAAAGTGGAATTATTGAAGTGACTAGTGATCCATTTATTAAAGTGGCCAGTGATTTTAAGTCTGTATGTAGGCAGCAGCCTCTCTGCGTTAGTGATGGCAAATACCACACACAGTGTATGAGAAGTCTTAGGGAAGGACTGGGATAGGGAGGGACCGGGATAGAGAGGGACCGGGATAGGGAGGGACCGGGATAGAGAGGGACCGGGATAGGGAGGGACCGGGATAGAGAGGAACCGGGATAGAGAGGGACCGGGATAGAGAGGGACCGGGATAGAGAGGGACCGGGATAGGGAGGGACCGGGATAGAGAGGGACTGGGATAGGGAGGGACTGGGATAGAGAGGACAGGGACTGGGAAGACAGGGTTTGGGAGGACTGGGATAGAGAGGGACTGGGACAGGGAAAGACTGGGATAGGAAGGGAAAGTGATAGGGAGAACTGGGATAGAGAGGACAGGGATTGGGAGGACTGGGATTGGGAGGACTGGGATAGAGAGGACAGGGATTGGGAGGGACTGGGATAGGGAGGGACTGGGATAGAGGGACTGGGATAGGGAGGGACTGGGATAGAGGGGGACTGGGATAGAGAGGGACTGGGATAGAGAGGGACTGGGATAGAGAGGGACTGGGATAGGGAGAACTAGGATAGAGAGAACAGGGATTGGGTGGACTGGGATAGGGAGGCCGGGTTGGGAGGACTGGGATAGAGAGGGACTGGGACAGGGAAAGACTGGGATAGGAAGGGACTGTGATAGGGAGAACTGGGATAGAGAGGACAGGGATTGGGAGGACTGGGATTGAGAGGACTGGGATAGAGAGGACAGGGATTGGGAGGACAGGGATTGGGAGGACAGGGATTGGGAGAACTGGGATAGAGAGGACAGGGACAGAGTGGACAGGGATTGGGAGGACTGGGATAGAGAGGACAGGGATAGAGAGGGCAGGGATTGGGAGGACTGGGATAGAGAGGACAGAGATTGGGAGGACTGGGATAGAGATGACAGGGATTGGGAGGACTGGGATAGAGAGGACAGAGATTGGGAAGACTGGGATAGAGAGGACAGAGATAGGGAGGGACTGGGATAGAGGGGGACTGGGATAGAGAGGGACTGGGATAGAGAGGGATTGGGATAGAGAGGGACTGGGATAGGAAGGGACTGGGATAGGGAGAACTGGGATAGAGAGAACAGGGATTGGGTGGACTGGGATAGTGAGGACGGTTTGGGAGGACTGGGATAGATAGGGACTGGGACAGGGAAAGACTGGGATAGGAAGGGACTGTGATAGGGAGAACTGGGATAGAGAGGACAGGGATTGGGAGGACTGGGATAGAGAGGACAGAGATTGGGAGGACTGGGATAGAGAGGACAGGGATTGGGAGGACTGGGATAGAGAGGACAGGGATTGGGAGGACTGGGATAGAGAGGACAGGGACAGAGTGAACAGGGATTGGGAGGACTGGGATAGAGAGGACAGGGATAGAGAGGGCAGGGATTGGGAGGACTGGGATAGAGAGGACAGAGATTGGGAGGACTGGGATAGAGAGGACAGGGATTGGGAGGACTGGGATAGAGAGGACAGAGATAGGGAGGGACTGGGATAGAGGGGGAATGGGATAGAGAGGGACTGGGATAGGAAGGGACTGGGATAGGGAGAACTGGGATAGAGAGAACAGGGATTGGGTGGACTGGGATAGGGAGGACCGTTTGGGAGGACTGGGAAGGAGAGGGACTGGGACAGGAAAAGACTGGGATAGGAAGGGACTGTGATAGGGAGAACTGGGATAGAGAGGACAGGGATTGGGAGGACTGGGATTGGGAGGACTGGGATAGAGAGGACAGAGATTGGGAGGACTGGGATAGAGAGGACAGGGATTGGGAGGACTGGGATAGAGAGGGCAGGGATTGGGAGGACTGGGATAGAGAGGACAGAGATTGGGAGGACTGGGATAGAGAGGACGGGGATTGGGAGGACTGGGATAGAGAGGACAGAGATTGGAAGACTGGGATAGAGAGGACAGAGATTGGGAGGGCAGGGATTGGGAGGGAAGGGATTGGGAGGACAGGGATAGAGAGGACAGGGATTGGGAGGACAGGGATAGACAGGACAGGGATAGAGAGGGCAGGGATTGGGAGGACTGGGATAGAGAGGACAGAGATTGGGAGGACTGGGATAGAGAGGACAGAGATTGAGAGGGCAGGGATTGGGAGGAAAGGGATAGAGAGGACAGAGATTCGGAGGACTGGGATAGAGAGGACAGAGATTGGGAGGACTGGGATAGATTGGACAGAGATTGAGAGGGCAGGTATTGGGAGGACAGGGATAGAGAGGACAGGGATTGGGAGGACTGGGATAGAGGGACTGGGATAGGGAGGGACTGGGATAGAGGGACTGGGATAGAGAGGGACTGGGATAGAGAGGGACTGGGATAGAGAGGGGGACTGGGATAGAGAGGGACTGGGATAGAGAGGGACTGGGATAGGGAGGGACTGGGATAGAGAAGGGACTGGGATAGGAAGGGACTGGGATAGGGAGAACTGGGATAGAGAGAACAGGGATTGGGTGGACTGGGATAGGGAGGACGGGTTGGGAGGACTGGGATAGAGAGGGACTGGGACAGGGAAATACTGGGATAGGAAGGGACTGTGATAGGGAGAACT
The DNA here is from genome assembly GCF_023373465.1 of Oncorhynchus keta. Lineage (NCBI taxonomy): Eukaryota > Metazoa > Chordata > Actinopteri > Salmoniformes > Salmonidae > Oncorhynchus > Oncorhynchus keta. The sequence goes on from NC_068433.1 coordinate 15,014,696, forward strand.
GGGATAGAGAGGACAGGGATTGGGAGGACTAGGATTGGGAGGACTGGGATAGAGAGGACAGGGATTGGGAGGACTGGGATAGAGAGGACAGGGATAGGGAGGACTGGGATAGAGAGGACAGGGATTGGGAGGACAGGGATAGAGAGGACAGGGATTTGGAGGACTGGGATAGAGAGGACAGGGATTGAGAGGACAGCGATTGAGAGGACAGGGATTGAGAGGACAGGGATAGAGAGGACAGGGATTGAGAGGACAGGGATTGAGAGGACAGGGATAGAGAGACAGGGATAGAGAGGGCAGGGATTGAGAGGACAGGGATTGAGAGGACAGGGATTGAAAGCACAGGGATTGAGAGGACAGGGATAGAGAGGACAGGGATAGAGAGGACAGGGATTGGGAGGACTGGGATAGAGTGGACAGGGATTGGGAGGACTGGGATAGAGAGGACAGGGATTGGGAAGACTGGGATAGAGAGGACATAGATAGGGAGGGACTGGGATACAGGGGGACTGGGATAGAGAGGGACTGGGATAGAGAGGGACTGGGATAGAGAGGGACTAGGATAGGAAGGGACTGGGATAGGGAGAACTGGGATAGAGAGAACAGGGATTGGGTGGACTGGGATAGGGAAGACGGTTTGGGAGGACTGGGATAGAGAGGGACTAGGACAGGGAAAGACTGGGATAGGAAGGGACTGTGATAGGGAGAACTGGGATAGAGAGGACATGGATTGGGAGGACTGGGATTGGGAGGACTGGGATAGAGAGGACAGGGATAGAGAGGACAGGGATTGGGAGGACTGGGATTGGGAGGACTGGGATAGAGAGGACAGGGATTGGGAGGACTGGGATAAAGAGGACAGGGATAGAGAGGGCAGGGATTGGGAGGACTGGGATAGAGAGGACGGAGATTGGGAGGACTGGGATAGAGAGGACAGGGATTGGGAGGACTGGGATAGAGAGGAGAGAGATTGGGAAGACTGGGATAGAGAGGACAGAGATTGGGAGGGCAGGGATTGGGAGGGAAGGGATTGGGAGGACAGGGATAGAGAGGACAGGGATAGAGAGGACAGGGATAGAGAGGGCAGGGATTGGGAGGACTGGGATAGAGAGGACAGAGATTGGGAGGACTGGGATAGAGAGGACAGAGATTGAGAGGGCAGGGATTGGGAGGAAATGGATAGAGAGGACAGAGATTGGGAGGACTGGGATAGAGAGGACAGGGATTGAGAGGACAGGGATAGAGAGGACAGGGATAGAGAGGGCAGGGATTGGGAGGACTGGGATAGAGAGGACAGAGATTGGGAGGACTGGGATAGAGAGGACAGAGATTGAGAGGGCAGGGATTGGGAGGAAATGGATAGAGAGGACAGAGATTGGGAGGACTGGGATAGAGAGGACAGGGATTGAGAGGACAGGGATTGAGAGGACGGGGATTGAGAGGACAGGGATTGGGAGGACTGGGATAGAGGGACTGGGATAGGGAGGGACTGGGATAGAGGGACTGGGATAGGGAGGGACTGGGATAGAGAGGGACTGGGATAGAGAGGGGGACTGGGATAGAGAGGGACTGGGATAGAGAGGGACTGGGATAGGGAGGGACTGGGATAGAGAGGGACTGGGATAGGAAGGGACTGGGATAGGGAGAACTGGGATAGAGAGAACAGGGATTGGGTGGACTGGGATAGGGAGGACGGGTTGGGAGGACTGGGATAGAGAGGGACTGGGACAGGGAAAGACTGGGATAGGAAGGGACTGTGATAGGGAGAACTGGGATAGAGAGGACAGGGATTGGGAGGACTGGGATTGGGAGGACTGGGATAGAGAGGACAGGGATTGGGAAGACTGGGATAGAGAGGACAGGGATAGGGAGGACTGGGATAGAGAGGACAGGGATTGGGAGGACAGGGATAGAGAGGACAGGGATTTGGAGGACTGGGATAGAGAGGACAGGGATTGAGAGGACAGGGATTGGGAGGACAGGGATTAGACTGGCAGGGTTGACCAAACACAGTATTGGGATGACTTTCAACAGGTAAGGATAATTAATAGACCAACTGTGGAAGAGCAAAAGGGGTTAGAAAGGAAAACAGAGGGTTGATGAGGAAAGAAGAGAAAGAAACAGGGTGATATATAGAAAACAAGGAGGGAGGGTCAGCTATTATGAAGACAGTCCCCAGGTACATATCCAACTGGTTATCTGTTAAAGGTGGTCGGTGGAAGGATGGACTTCCTATATTTCATTTGGATAAGAGATGGGGCCAATCTGTCATCCTCGTTCACACAGCAGGGCTATGGACTTCCTGGATTTAAATTTCAATACTGTATTGTTGGGGGTGCATCTCAATGCTCTGTCAAAGGCTTACCCTGTACTACAGATCAAGACAGTACACTGACAAGTTCAATCCATATTGCAGCTTTATTCATTTCAGAGCATGAGCAGTGTGATATCATTCAATAATTTGTAGTTGTAACCATCTTTTTCCAACAGAACACCCGTGTGTTTACATGGTGTGCTGATCCACAGCGTGGCTTATTAGGAAAAACCACCCCACCTCTTAATATGCACATTACATAATACAGTGTAGCTTCAAAACAAGCAACATTTATTATCTTGTGCGCTGTGACACACAGCCGAACAAAATGAATACAAAGTGCCCGGCGCTTCTCAAGCAAAGTGAAGAACAAATAACTGCCGTTGTGTCGGCCATTTTGTCACAATAATGAAGCATGTAATTGTTCTGAACACATTATGCAGAGGCCAATTGAAATATTTACCCTCACACACTCCTTCTCTGAAGTATTTTGTGTAAACACAACTATTTATTCAGCTTCTCTTATCAGCCGCCTCAAAATAGCAGCTTTTGTAGTTGTTTGTGTGCTGGCATGCACTTCACAGCCCCAAAACACGGCCATGGTATTTGTAGAATTCGTTTGGCTATCAACTAAAAAGATGTTACACATTTTAGGGATGCCAGTAACATAGAACAACTACAGTACTGAGTCATTTAGAATCTTGTACTAAGGAGAAAGTTAAGATATCGTGACAAATTGCAAAAGGAGGCTTGGCATACTTCTCAGTGGAGCTATAACTAGTGCAAAAACACAGTCTTGTGTTTAGAGAATAACTTAACTATAATTGAGTATTTGATCCAAAAATACATTCTGCCATAGATTTAATATGACATTTAAACAGGATCATTTTCTTTGCCATGTGCCATCTTTTTCAGATAATACATGTGGCAAAAGAGTCATTTCACAAGTACAGTAGAATTCTACAAGACAGGCTTTACAAAGCATTTTTCTTCTGTAATGTCTCTGTTCTCAATCTAACAATATGCAGTCTTGGCTTACCATAACTCACTATGATTGAACAATGCTTCTATCTTCTTTAAACATCAGTTGACTATTCCATAGTGAAAGCCATCTTTTGACCAATTTGAAGGAAGGGGTTGATCAGCAGGAAGATACAAGCTCAAGCAACGAGTCATGATGACGACTGCCTAAACATTGTGTATGTTTTATCATTTCGCCTTGATAGATCCATCGAAATGTGCAAGTGATTCTAGATCAAATAAAAATGTAAATGATAAATTCATTCAGAGAATCTTTGAATATGCATCATGCATCATGCAATTGGAGCAATTGGAGCACGCATGATGCACGTTGAAACACTGCCCTCTGCTGTCCATCTTCAGAAAACAGGCCATTTTGACCCTCATAGTATGCCCTCTTTTTGTGTTTCTTCACATGGGGACCGGAAGACACTTTATTTGACCTACGTGGTATTCAGTTTTTCTATGTCAAAGGATAGCCTGGAATGCACACTGAATATCACTCGATTTCACTATTGTTTTGCTTGAACGCAGCAATATTATGTATATACTCCAGGCCAGTGGAGGCTGCTGAGGGGAGAACGACTCATAATAATGTCCGGAACAGAGCAAATAGAATGGCAACAAACACCTGGAAACCGTGTGTTTGATGTGGTCCTTCTGTAGCTCAGTTGGTAGAGCATGGCGCTTGTAACGCCAGGGTAGTGGGTTCGATTCCTGGGACCACCCATACGTAGAATGTATGCACACATGACTGTAAGTCGCTTTGGATAAAAGCGTCTGCTAAATGGCATATATTATTATTATTATTATACCACTCCACTGATTCCGCTCCAGTCATTACCACGAGCCCGTTCTCCCCAATTAATATGGTGCCACCAATCTTCTGTTGTCCAGGCTATCCTTGATAAAGTTTTCACCCTGTACTTCAATGAAAGGGACATCCGGTCTCCATGTGCAGCAACACACCGAAGATTGTCAATTATATTAACAAGATAGTCAAGTGACCTCAAAGATGGAAGGTAGGCGGGAGGTGACGAGATCAGGTCGGATCTTTCTAGCCAGTGAGAGGGCAGATAAACGTATGTGAACAACAGGCCATAGATATAGATAGAAGACTCATCTTTGTATCTGTGCCATTATAGCGTCTGTGACAACATGGGCAGCTTTTTAAAGTAGTGAATTTTGTTCTTCACTGGCCGATTGCTCCTAACTCATAGGAATCCCAGCCCAGTTGACTACTTTAAAATGGTGGAAGCCCTCAATGGCCATGTCCATGCTAAAACAGGTTATAGCCACGATGACACCTCTATCTATCCCTATGACAACAGGCACATCTCCGATATAAAGTCGTCCACTTATATCAATGCATTCATAGCCTCTGTCAAGGCCCCAGCAACCAGATATTCCAGTTCTCAGGGGAAATGGAAAGAGAGCCTGCTTTTGGATGTTAACAAGGCGACAGCAGAGATAGAGAAAAGAGGAGATAGGAATCCCATTGTGAATATAAACGGAGGAAAGTATAACGCCCCACCCAGCAAACTGTCGATCAATCGTGTTCACATTGTCATGCGATTGCTAAAATAATTGTCAGGCAAACCCTTCTCAATGTCAGGGTATGAGTCGAGAAACTTGCCCATTTTCCTCGAATGTACATAATGTCACGATTCCAAAGCTATACGATATTACTAAAAACAAGTTAATTATCTCACATCTCGGAAAAGATTTGTAATGTACTTCTTGTTGACGTTATTCATGCCAATGTTGTTTTTTAGCAAGCACCCATTTGACTCCCATTCACACCTTGAAGAAGAGCCCTCTTTGTCCCAGAATTGCCCAGAATGTACGACATGGCCCATTGACGACACATGGGCAACGTACACAATGGGCACTCATACGATTCCAATGGAGTTTCCCATCTCCTAAAAATAATCTCTGGCGACATTCCATTTTAACTCCTCATTTACTGGATTGGTTGAACAGTGCAGAAGAAACATCCGGACAGCTTTTTTCTTCTCGTCAAGACCAGCATGTAGGGGATCTCGTTTCAGGCGTTTCTTTTACACCTGCTATGTTAGGTTAGTACATTCATAACAACCTAGCCATTCCGAAACTTATTTTCAAATAAAATACGCCTCACGTAGCAAATGAGCCATTTACATTTTTTTGGACCAAATTTGACACGCTCTCATCATTGACTCTCTCAACTATCCGACTTCGTAGGCTTGTTTTCATGGGCAGAGTAAAACCTCACTTCCCCTCTGAGCACACCAAACAACCAGCCCTCCCACCACCAGAGATAGAAGAGGAAGCAAAACACCCCAGTTGCTGTTTTTTGGGGGAGTCAAAGAAAGTTAATGAACTAAATAGACCAGACCCAACTGCTATTGCATTGGTGTCTATGGGAAACGCACCCACTTTTTTCCAACAGTAAAAGGCCTGCGTGAACTATCTTCATTTTATCCACCATCTTTGACCACCACATGGAATCTGAGCGAGGGCTAGGCTAGCCACACACCTTCTTTTGAGTAGCCTTTAGAGTATAGCTTCCTTCCGTCTGTGGCCTGTGGGCATGGAGTGTGATTAAGTGGTGATGCTGTCTAAACTAAACGCACTTTCCTAATATAGAACTACCCCTTTTATGATGATGATATAATTGTGTGTTCATAATTTTCTGATCTTGTAGGAAGTTAATCTAACAAATTGTGATAATCTAAAAAAAAAATGTAAAGAAAACAACAATTTAGCTCTATTTGCCTCAACTTAAAGGCCCTCAGAAAAATGTAGTTGGTCTTGTTTACTTTTTCAGTGGGACTACAAACGGCATAGGTATTAAATATTCACCCAATTATATTTTTGCATGGCATTGGAGTTCAGTTCAATGGTGGTTGTGTTAAAATCATCCCTGGATACAAAATGGAAGCCAGCCAACTATCAAATCAGAAGGAATAACAAAGTTTAGAAGCCTGTCTTTCCCTCAGAAAGCTTGCAAGCACCAGTCAAAGATAAAAAAAATCATAATTTTTACCAAGTTCTCCTAACCTTAATCATCTTCTTAACATTACGCTTTGATGAACAGGGAAATGCACTCTTTATGGATTTGGATTTAAACAAATGTAATCTCGCATAGGGCTCAAGGTTCTCCGCTCCTTCAGATTTCCCTCAAAGAAAAGGAATCAGTTCAAAGGAGAATCACCAGAACAGAGGCAGATCGGAATGCTAAGAGAAAGTCTGTGTCTATTCTTTATTAATGATGAGGATGGCGTCCTCCCTTGAGGAGTGGAGTGCTTTGGACGAGTGGGGATTCGGATTTAATTACATTTTTACTGCTTCGATGCATTAGGCCTACCCATGCTAAAATTATTTGTCAAATATAGTATAAGAAAAATGTACTTTGTTACTTGAAAGTAGGATTTGGGGGGAAATGTAAAACATTTATTTCTAGCATTGAATGATTGTGTATTAAAAGCAAAGTTAAAAGAAAACAGAACAAATACATAAATACTATAGACATATGCACAGATACCTATAGACGTTCACTTCACATGGTAACAGTGAGAGCCTCAAAGACCTCGGTCGGGTTGGAAGAGGGTCATACATCCAGAGGGTACTCCTTTTATGTATCTTCCAAATGGCACCCTATTCCCTATATAGTGCACTACTTTTGACCGAGGCTCGTAAAGGCGCTGGTTAAAAGTAGTGCACTATATAGGGGATATGGTGCCATTTGGGATGGAATAATTGCTTTCTCTGTGTGTTTTGGATGTGAATTGACATTCTATGAGGCGTAAGAGTTTAAGTGCAAAGTCTCAGAGTAGTACTTAGATGCAGAGCCTTCAGAAAGTATTCACACCCATTGACTTTTTCAACATTTGGTTGTGTTATAGCCTGCATTTAAAATGGATTCAATTGAGATGTATCCCTGGCCTACACACAATACTCCATAATGCCAAAGTGGAATGATGTTTTACCATTTTTTTAATACAAATGAATAAAAAACGAAAAGCTGAAAATGTCTCGAGTCGATAAGTATTCAACCACTTTGTTATGGCAAGCCTAAATAAGTTCAGGTGTAAAAATGTGCTTAACAATTCATCATAATTAGTTACATGGACTCACTGTGTGCAAGAATAATGGCTAACATGTTAACATGAAAGACCAGGGAGGTTTCCCAATGCCTTGCAAAGAAGGGCACCTATTGGTAGATGGGTGGGAAGAAGAAGAAAAGCAGACATTGAATATCCCTTTGAGCATAGTGAAGTTATTAATTACATTTCAGACGGTGTATCAATACACCAAATTAGTACAAAAGTACTGGCATCCTTCTGAACTCAAATTGAATTGAGGCTGTAACTCAATAAAATGTGGAGTAAATCAAGGGGTATGAATACTTTCTGAAGGCAAGAGTCATTTAATGATAACGTCTCTAGAAACGTAAAGCCATTGCATTTTGGAGTCAGATTTGCAAAAACTCATTTGCATGTTTAGACCTCACAACTAGAAATAGCCTCAATTCTGAAACAGTTTCCCACCTTTTACATATTGCGTGAGTTGGGGGAGCACTTTCCTCTGTCACGTTAGTATGGTTGTTCCTGACGATTGCTAGCAATAGTGGATCCAACTAGGCTAACATGTTGCAAGTTGTGCAATCATGTAGCCTATTTGAATCGGTATGGAATGCAGACCATACGTCGCAGTTTAAACCTGGAGCACGGTTCACGACGACTGGACCGTTGTCATCAAAGTTCTACGATTAGTGAGGATTATTAGGGTACATTTATAGGACAACTGTTAAACCCCTATTGTACACTTAAGCTTCCAATATTTCACGGTTTGAACAATTGAATATGGCAAATTTCAGGATTAATGAACATATTTAATGCGTAAAGGCTCTCCAAACGGATTTTCCTAATCCTAAATCATATACAAGATCAAAGTGTTTTTAAGAGTATTGGTGCTGACAATGAGAAAGTATTTATGTGAGTATTTATTTGGCTTTCTTTCATTGATACTTAATATTCTGAACTGTTCTCTCCATATATTCTAGTGTGACTGTCGAGAAAAGTAAAAAGGTTCACCAAATTTAAAGGGATGGCTTTGTATTGAATGTTTAATTTAATTTCAGTGTTTAAATTAAATGTATTTAGTGCGCGTAAAGCAACCACGCCTGCAAAGCCCGTTACGCAACTGCATACAAGTACGTTTGAATACCAACTACTGATAAGTGAGTAGGAAAGGTGTACATTTCCTAAATCTGAATCGAGCTCATACGGAGTTGGCTGCAGCATATTATTATATTACAGTCCGTCTAAATGTCTGGCTCAGATACTTAAAGGATTGCTGTAAAGAAAATACATTTTGGGACTATGTCAACAATGGACTAATGAAACAAATACCCCCAAACTATTTTTGGTGTGTAATTTTCCTTTAGGCAGTGTATATGCACTGCAGAACATGCCATTTAGTTACACTGCACTGAATATCTGAGCCAGCCATATACAGTCATCTCCAGAATTATTGGCACCCTTGATAAAGATGAGCGAAAAATACTATTTATTATATAATCACAATAAGTTATGCTAATACATTTGCTCAGAGAAACACATTTTGTTTAACAAGTAATACAAACTGGTACCCCTTATGAATAAAACAAAACGTGATCTGCATTAACATTTCACTGTATTGTGTCTTTCCATGGATTCCGGTTTCACTGGGGTTTAAACATCTGGTAAAACGCATGAAAAATCAGTGTCATTCATCACCAAGGTGAACTGCAAGGAAGTCACAAATGAAGAGACGAATGGTTGTTGACTTTCCCAAAATCAGGCATTGGGTGTAATTAAGCAGGAAGTGGTAAACTTACATTGCAGAGGAGACAATTGCATCTTGTCCCCACGCAGTGAGGAAGATGGTTCGGGAGGATAAGAAAAGTCCAAGGGTCACAGTTGGAGAATTACAGGACTTGGTCACATCTTAGGGTCTCCAAATCTACAATTAGACGCCACCTCCATGCCAATAGTCTATTTAGAAGGGTTGCCATAAACAGCCTTTATTGACAGCAACCAACACATGTAAAGGCCTGGAGTTTGCTAAATGGCATTGGCAATTCAATTGGAACCGGGTGCCATGGTCAGACGACATGAAAATAGTCCTCTTTGGCCTCGAAATAGGCAGATAATAACCCTCATACCTACTGTAAAATATGGTGGTGGATCTTTCATGTTATAGGGCTGTTTTGCTTGCACCGGTCCTGAGGCCCTTGTTACGGTCAACGGCATCATGAACTCTACCAAGTACCAGAACATATTAACCAAGAACCTGGTTGCCTCTGCCAGGAGGCTGAAACTTGGCTGCAAGTGGATCTTCCAGTAAGACAATAACTCCAAGCACAAAAAAATCTAAATCCAAAGAAATGTTGCAATGGCCATCTCAGTCTCCAGACTTGAATCCCAGTGAAAATCTGTGGTTTGAAGAGGGCAGTCCATAAGTGCAGACCGAAGGATTTGAAGGATCTAGAAAGAGTCTGTATGGAGGAATGGTCTAAAATCCCTCCCAATGTGCTAGCCAAGCTCATAAAACATTATAGAGAAAGCTGAAGTGCTGTTATCCTCGCAGAAATATTGAAAACAGCGATGTCAAAAAAAACATTTTTGTTAAAACACTTTTTTTTGTTAAAACACTTTTGTTAGACAAAATATTTTTCTCTGAGCAAAGTATTAGTATGACACAGTAATTTGTCCCATTTTTATCAGTGTACAATACAGCTCAGTATTTGTATTATTTATTATATACGGTATTTTTTGCTCGTCTTTATCAAGGGTGCCAATCATTATGGAGGTGACTGTGACTATCCATCTGAGTGTCTGGGGTTCGCTTTTGTTTCAGGGGAACATGTATTTCTATCTGGTCTGTCTTTACAAAATGGCACTGGGTTAGTCACAACGTAAGCGAGGCGATGTGAGACAAAGCACTGACCATGAAGAACAAAAACCCACCCTCACTCTGATGTGTGTGTGTGTGTAACATATGGGTCAGTGAACTGAGCACAGTGAACACACACACTGCTCCTCACCCCGTGTATCTGAAAAGCATTGGACTTCACAACCGCCACACCATATAAATGTGTACGGTTACACAGAGAACAGGGGAAAGATGAAGACTGCTGATCCTTTCACGTGTCTAACACACTGCACCGCGGAGGAAGCATATAGCCTACAGATAACCTATTTCCCATTTAAATGAATTGTGCAGCTTGATATTCTATAGATGTGTTGTGGAATTAACTAAATCTATTGTGTAGCTTTACTTCAAGAGATGTTCTATAGCTATTCACAGTTAGACAATTTTTGAAAAGTTCCCTGCAAGCCAAAATGTTGAATAAAATTCCATTTCAATTTCCCTAGCCGGTTGTCTGCGTGGTTAGTCCATACGCAGCTGGTAACAAAACATCCACAGTATTATCAAACAGACTTTCCAAACAGGGATCTTCTTTAGGTAACCTTCCTTACAGGTGACAGGTCACTTCTTCTCTGCTCAACACAAAATAAAAGTCCTGCATGTGCACCATATGTGGGCAGCAATCCATGCACACAAGGCTTTTAGGGGAATTTTATTTTTACATGAGGTGTAGAGAGGAAGTGTAGCTACACTTCCTAGGAAATAAATGAAAAAAAAAATATATATATATATATAAATAAATAAATGAATGACTTGGATTAATATATGGATTAATTATTGCTAGCTTTTCATTTGAAAAACCACAAAGGTAAATAACAAAACCACACATCTCAGGGTTGTGTTACATTTTATTTGGTCTCGTTTTCTTTGAGTGTTTCCTTTATGTTTTTCCACAGGTTAAACCCCATTAAAATAATCAAGAACAAAAAAAACAAGTACATACATTCTCACACATACACAAACACGCCTCTGATGCACAACAATAAAATAGTTTTTGATTAGGCCCAGCCCAGTGCGGATTTCACAAACAACTCAACAAATGACGACATCCTCTCAAAGCCCAACAACAAACTCATATGAGCAGAAACCAAGGGCTCTATTCAATTCCTATTGCCAAGCTGAAATTTAAAAGGCAATGTTCCCACGTTGGCAGAGACAGCATTCTAGGTAAATGCTGCATATGTCAGCTCACTCAGAAATTACCTTTAAATTTCTATTCGCAAAATCTGTAACGCTTCAGCGATACAGACTGAATAGAGCCCCAAATCTGGGAAAATGTACTGCTTTGAGGAAATGCAACATAATACTCATCACATAGCCTATGTTTTGAAGAAAGCAAATATATATTCTACAAAGACAGGGAGGAGGTCACAAAATGTCCACTGTTATCAAGACATATTTCAGTCAAACTGAAGACCTCATCCCTACTAGGTTGATAGCAGTCTATCAGTATGGGTGCCTCGAATGGATCTCTGGTTGGGGTCTTGTTCAATGTCAGAAGGATATCTCTCAAAAAATATTTATGCCTAGAGATATTCAATTTGGAAGCAGGAACGTCAGAGTTTTCCCCCACTGAAGCACCCATACTGTTCCATCTTAAATACTCCAGTGAAAACCTAATGTGAAATACAATTAAAAACTATGTCGTCCAAAAATATGAAGCAATCAAGCATCCTAATGTAGACAGTCTCTGGCCCTCTTCAAAATGTTTTAAGTCCAGTGTTTCAAAAAGAAGAAGGGCCATTATAAAAATAGAATATCCTATCACTTGTCACCCTATATAAAACTCCATAGCAAGCTGATGGGAGCTGGTCATGGTAAGGAATACTACAGTGTATTTGGAAAGTATTCAGACCCCTTCCCTTATTTCACATTTTGTTACATTACAGCCTTGTTCTAAAATGGATGAAATACATTTTCCCCCCTCAATCTACACACAATACCCCATAATGACAGAGCGAAAACAGGTTTTCCAAATTGTTGAAAAAAAAAAAGTACATAAAACTATTTACATAACTATTCAGACCCTTTGCTGTGAGACTCGATATTCTCAGATGCATCCTGTTTCCAATGATCATCCTTGAGATGTTCCTACAACTTAGAGTCCACGTGTAGTAAATTCAATTGATTGGACATGATTTGGAAAGGCACACGCCTGTCTATACAAGGTCCCACAGTTGACAGTGCATGTCAGAGCAACAAAAAAACGTGAGGTGAAAGGAATTGTCTGTAGAGCTCCGAGACATGATTGTGTCGAGGCACAGATTTGGGGAAGGGTACAAAACATTCCTGCAGCATTGAAGATCCTGAAAAGAACACAGTGGCCTCCATCATTCTTATATGGAAGTTTGGAACCACCAAGACTCTTCCTAGAGCTGGCCGCCCGGCCAAACTGAGCAATCGGGGGAGAAGGGTCTTGGTCAGGGATGTGACCAAGAACACGATGGTCACTCTGACAGAGCTCCAAAGTTCCTCAGTCTCATAGCAAAGGGTCTGAATTCTTATGTAAATAAGGTATTTGTTTTTTTATTTGTAATAAAGGAGCAAACATTTCTAAAAAAACTGTTTTTGCTTTGTCAATATGGGATATTGTGTGTAGATTGCGGGGGGCAATTTAATCAATTTTAGAATAAGGTTGTAACGTAACAAAATGTCGGAATACTTTCCAAATGCACTGTGTACAGTACTGTGATTATCTGAGTCCGAACATATCCCAGGGAATTGCACCATCCAAACCATCTTTTATAGGTTACTTATTGTTTGACGATTTTGATTAAATTAGTCCATTTAAGAAGGACTTTAGTGAGATGACCTATACCAACAAATACCCCCCACATATCTTGCATCTGAACTGTTTACTCAAATAAACTGAAAGGACGAGAGAGAAATCAGATACTTCATTTATCGGAATCAGTCTAATTCAGGTTGACAGGGTAACCCTCTCTGACAGCTCCATCAGAGATATTCTAATTTGGTTTATTCAATTTGTGTTCCATATGCTTTTGTGTAAGGACTTGCCTAGTTAAATAAAGGTTAAATAAAAAAAATAAAGCAGCTAACCAGAATTCAGTTCAGTTCATAAAATGTGGGAGAACGACGCATGAGCCAATCTGTGGTTATTTAGTTCCAAGGTCTAGATGAGTCTCCTCCGTAGCCAAACTGCTCTTATTATTGTCCTGTTTGACTATTGACCGAGTGTAAGAAAGAAAGCCGTTACCTGTATGAGCAATTAACAAAGATGTGTCAAAAGCACATGCGCGTGGAATTGTTTAGTCTACAGCCAATCGCTCCCTCTAAAGTGTACTATATTTTGAATCATCCCTGTGTCTGTGTGTGTGTGTGTGTGTGTGTGTGTGTGTGTATATATATATATATATGTCAACCTTTATTTATCTAGGCAAGCCAGTTAAGAACAAATTCTTATTTACAATGACAGCCTACCCTGGCCAAACCCGGATGACGTTGGGCCAATGTGTGCCCTGCCTTATGGGCCGGGTGTGATGCAGCCTGGATTCGATCCAGGGACTGTAGTGACGCCTCTTGCACTGAGATGCAGTGCCTTAGACCGCTGAGCCACTCGGGAGCACCAGTGTGGTTGTCTAGTGTGGTTGTCTTGGAAACAAATCTGCCTCATTTATTTGACTTAGGCATCTTAACTGTTATCATTTGAACGAGAGGACAACTGATTGTGACCTTGAAGAGCATTCAGACGAAAACGGATGAGAAATAGGCTGAAGAGCTGGCTTCAGAACTAGACGACACCTGGTATTGGCTTAGCCTCACACATTGTTGGCTCCCTAGAGACTATTTTCCCCCACAGTTGGTAAAGGTAATCTTTAATCATTTTGTTTGACAACATCATGCAGAACAAAAGTACATGACAGGTGTTCACAAAGATACATAATCCCCCTCTGGTAATAATAGCTGGGTACGAGAGGGTGGAAATGGAGTCCATAAATCGGGTTTATTTGAATGAATGTCTAATTCATTCAGTCCAGGTAAGTAGCGAGGATGCTGGGTAAATGAGCCGCGTCCGGCCCTAAATCTCCACTAACGATGAAGGAGAGGGCGAGCATGCCTTGACTGAGGCAGGAAGCAATTACCGTAATAGACCCGTTGCGATTTGTTAAGTGAAAATAAAAGAGCTTCAATAATATGGTTATGTTACTAACTGATACACCTCAAGGCTTGACACAAATGGACAAAGTATGCATGAATGAATCCAGTATTTGTCCTAGAGACCTAACATGGTCTATTGGCTTTACTTTCCTCTCCTCCTCTGCAAAGTTCTGTTTCATTCAGGCCTGTCAGCACGGATGGAGGGGGCACCGATTCGCCATGACAGATGAGGCAATGCCTGAAAGGGCGGTGCGTCACAAACAACTCGTCAGGAGATTCTTATTGGAGCGCCGCCTGTCATCCGCATCAATCAAGGGACCAGCGGCGCGACCCGACAGCGGTCTAGGAGCGCTCAAGGAATCTCGTTTCCTGTCCAAAAACCTGTCATCACCATGACCAGGTTAGAAGACCATGGAGATAATCAAAAGAGAGAAACAAGAGCGGAGGTTTTTTCTTTCAATTGGGTTAAGGCCAGGGAGATAAGGTAGACTTTTGATTCTATCCAGACATCATGAGTGAATTCGAATCGTGTACAACCGAAAGGTCATCCCAAAGTATCGTCTAATGACCTTTGCACCATATGAAACAGCAGGGACTGTGAAGAGACAAACACAGGCACACACACATGGATTTTGTATTGTAGATAAATGGCAGTGGAGAAGGTGCCTGAGGGCACACACTTAATGTGTTGTGAATGTATTGTATCGTTTTAACTGCCTTAATTTGGCTGGACCCTGGGAAGAGTCCATCTAAGGCAGCAGCTAATGGGGATCCATAATAAATACAAATACAGCTAGTTATTTCAAGAAAATAGTAAATGTTCAATCTCATTGCCAGTGTAGTATGACACCCAACATGAAGGGGAGATTCCACTGTATCTGATTGTCTGATGGCTTGCCAAGATCAAAACAGACTCCTCAAACTGATCACTGACTCTTGACCTAAAACGTAGTCAAACTGATCATCTACACAAGATCATCACATAGGTGGATAGTGACTGTGCCCTTAGTAAAGCAAACATACAACTTCACAAAAATGTAGAGAGGCACAAGTTGAGTAAACTCTCTTTGGGGTTATCTGTGCACTACACTACAGCTTCTAAAGGGTTGGACACATCCGACTGGCAGCGTGTGGTCTAAAGGATATCACAGATAAGACCTTGAAGAACTGAGACGGACATGAGGGCTTGGACCGAGACAGACGTACACATGACGAGACAGATGGACATGAGGGCTTGAACCGAGACAGACTGACACATGACGAGACAGACGGACATGAGGGCTTGGACCGAGACAGACACATGACGAGACAGACGGACATGAGGGCTTGGACCGAGACAGATACATGACGAGACAGACGGACATGAGGGCTTGGACCGAGACAGATACATGACGAGACAGACGGACATGAGGGCTTGGACCGAGACAGATACATGACGAGACATGAGGGCTTGGACCGAGACAGACTGACACATGACGAGACAGATGGACATGAGGGCTTGGACCGAGACAGACACATGACGAGACAGACGGACATGAGGGCTTGGACCGAGACAGATACATGACGAGACAGACGGACATGAGGGCTTGGACCGAGACAGAGTGACACATGATGAGACAGACGGACAGGCAGCAATACCGATGCCCTTGCGACAATTTCGACCATCAGTCTCAGTTTCATTCCTATGGGAATTACAGGGGTTGTCTGTTGACTTGTATGTTGAGGCTAAAGTGCAGGGGTCTTGTATGGTCTAGTATAGTAGGCAATAACACACCGGCCACAGCTTTAGATGACTCTGTGATGGGAGAGGGAAAAGCCAGGGGTGCAGAGCGGAGGAGCTGCTCTATATTCAATGGCACCTTATTCCATATATGTACACTAGTGTTTTAGCAGGCATTCACACACACTGTGGGGTGTTGGGTTGGAACACAAGTCAGTACAATAAGGGTTTATTTGAGCATTCAGTGTCACAGGGCACTGCATGGATGGTTTACCAATCTACAAACTAAACCTAGAAAGGACCCTTTTGAAATACCAATTTGTAATACTACGAATGGGAATAAAATTACTTTTTGCAATTGACTTTTATAATCCTAAACATCCTTGGCCATGTCCTTGTCCTTTGGTGATGACTAGACCACTCCTACTCAGAGTTGCACTGGACTGCCCTTATCGACTCAGACATTGACGCCACTAGCTGTTCATTTCCAATAATCACAATTGAAATTCCATAGTACATGTTTCTTCGCCTGGAATGAATGCTCACTTTCTGTTCTTTATCGGATATGAAATGATGACAGACCGATTTAGGGTTGACATATACTGTAGTCTCAGGCCACACCTGCCTCTCAAACTAATCTCAATAAGAACGATGACAAAGATCAAAGATGATATGTCTCTAAGTAGTTATGTGCACATCACATAGGGGGAGAGGTAGAGAGGGGAGGCACCTTATAGGTTGAGATGCAGTCCAGTCAGTAGTCAATGGCGTGAAGCGAAAACGGACCCAATCTCTTTGGATCAAGAGAGGAGCAGTTTGCCTGACCTGAGAAGAAGGGGGATATAAGTGGTGGGTAAGACTAGGAGTCTCTGCTGACCATCTGACCTGACCAGGAACGAAGAACTCTGTGCCCCTGGTCCCACGACCTGACCAGGAACAAAGAACTCTGTGACCCTGGTCCCCCGACCTGACCAGGAACAAAGAACTCTGTGACCCTGGTCCCCGACCTGACCAGGAACGAAGTACTCTGTGACCCTGGTCCCGCGACCTGACCAGGAACGAAGTACTCTGTGACCCTGGTCCCGCGACCTGACCAGGAACAAAGAACTCTGTGACCCTGGTCCCGCGACCTGACAAGGAACAAAGAACTCTGGGCCCCTGGTCATGTCCATTGGTCAGGAAAAACTCCAAGCCCTTATAATGAGGCATTGCTCTAAAGGGGGCAGGCTTCTGTATCATCTGGAATCGCATTAAAGGGGACTCCTGCCGTGGATGCGATATCGAACAGCACTGCTTAAATCCCTTTTAAGAACCCTACTCATTTAGTCTAAACTTTATGTTGGGGGAAATGTATCAATTAGGCAAATATCTCCATGTTAATAAATTAACCCTGTCCTTATCACAATCCTAATTAATATTATCACTCAGTTCGTCAGCACAGTCATTAAGACTAATTACAAAGCTTGCCACTTGGGTAAACTCTCTTCCCCTAGAACGAAACAGCCAGATATCAATTTGTTTGCAGGCTATTATACTGTAGCTTCCCTTCTAACGTGCCAATTTGTCACTAAGAAATGAGTGTAATAGTCAGATATCCTCCTTAAGTTGCTACTTCCAGGATTTCATCCAATCAAGATTTAACAGTATTCCCATGTTGGACTGGACAGAACCAATCCTGGTGGATAATACTGGACACTGGGGAGGGGCTATAGTTATGCGCCCTACCACTCAGCCACACTAAGGGCAAACATGTATAACGCTGTGGGCTGAAGCAGTCACATTCTTTGCCACATGAACGGAATGTGCTTTGTGGCGCCTCTAGTCTCCCCAGGCTTTGTCGCCTGCTGACCTGCCAAATAAATCAGTCGCATTTTGGGAATGTGGTCAGAATGTTGTTGGAATGTTGTCTTTTTCCTGTTTTGAATGCCTGGGTCCTGGGTTTGTTTGGCTTTAATATCCAGAGGATCTCTAAGGAATTATCGATTGGATGATATGGCACCTCTGTAGCCATACTTGGAGTACTCTCTCACATTGACCCATCACACATTATTTATTGCAGAGAGAGACAAACACGCGTGAGAATTTGTTTGTTTGTTTGTCGAGGGTAAGAGCAGAAACATTGTCATATCTTGCACCTAGCTTCACTTAGCTCCTAGTCCTTTGCACCTTTAAGCCAAATCATAGAAAATAGGTTCTGAAGTAGGTTCACCACTCAAGACCAGAAACCTTTTAAAATGCTTTATAAAGCAAATTGCACTCTAAATGTCCAAGGCCCTGAATGCTTTCAGAGCCACAGATAAAGCAAGCTGCTGTTTCCAGCTTCGTATTATCCACACACTTCAAAAAGTAGTGAGAGACACGAGTGGAAGCGATAGAGGGACGTCTGATTGAGTCTGGAGAAGCCCACCGATCGGACTCTCCAAAATAGATGTGAGAGAGAAATCCTCTGGAATGAAATGGGCATCAGACGTTGGTTTGTTGTGCACAGAAATCCACTCCCACAATCCATTGTCACGGAGCTAGATGGCAGGCAGGCTTAGCTTCCTTGTTGGTTTCTAAGGCAACACGAAACCACTCCACTGTTTGGGCACCCCATTTCCCACAATTCCCCTAAAGGGGGGCATGCATGAGTGTCATGTGCATTTTTGTTTTGAATAGGACTCCAAATCCTCCTCATTCCTAACACAGGATATACACAACCTGTACCTGTCCATTTAGGGGGCTGGGCCGCGCATTCCTTAAAAAAATAAAAAAAACGCTTCTATAAACTCTGTGCCATGAGAAAGGCAAGGTCAGGGTTGGAGGTTTAGTTTAGAAGCGATCGTCTCTGGGTTGCGTGGGGGACTTGAAAGGCTTGAGTCCCAGAGTCCTGCCGGGTCGCGTCTTCTCTTTGGTGACCTCCAGGGGCTTGACCCCGACCCCACACACCGCTGCCCAGCCCAGGTCGATAAGCGGCGAGTCGGCCGGGTTCAGAGGCGCCACCCGGAACGTGGGCAGGGTTGGGGACCCGTTGGTGGAGCAGGGCGCCGAGCGAGAGGTGGGGAACGGTGGCGAGAAGGGGTCAAAGGGCGAGGGCGTGTCGGGCGTAATGCCTGACAATGGGTCGGCTCTCAGGGAGAATGGGTCGCAGTCCGGGGAGGGGAAGGGGTCACAGTTCGTGAAGGGGTTGGTGGGCGAGGGCTGGTACCCCAATGGGTGGCTATCTGACCGTCGAGGGCTGCGGGCACCACCGAACACTCCGCCACCGCCCCCAGCAGAGACGAAGCTCCAGGGGTCGATGCGGGGTCGGATGGGGGAGGGGCGCGGGCGGGGGATGACGTTGACCTCCAGGCGACGTGTTTTGGGGCTCCAGAGGCGAGGGTCAGGGAAAAGGGAGAAGGGGACAGCCAAGGGATTGTCTTCTGACTCCAGACTGTCCTGGCACATGGGGAGGTCCAGGCCTGAGAGAGAGAGAGAGAGCAGATTAGATGAGTGGAACACAGAGATGATAATAAATATGTTACGTAACAATTCATTAAAACAGGTCTCGGAAGACTGAAGCATCCAAACCTACCACACGCCCCAAACAGGTTGCTAAGATACAGGAAGGTAAATAAGAACCATTTCACTAACAGCTTAGCTAATATAAACCACATATCACATAAATGGCAATTGACTAAGTGTGCAGACATTTTCTTAGTCATGTATTACAGACTGACAAAAACCTCGGGGGGGGGGGGTATACTCGGTGTATAGGAACTAGGGTGCCATTTGGGACGCATCCTAGAGAAACATAGAAATACAATTACACAGACATACTGAGTGTACTCATGAAAGTATAGTCAAATTGCTGAGCAGTGTTCTGAGATTTTGTATCTTCTTCCTTCTAGTAATTCCATTTCTGTCCAAACAAGTTGCTGGCAAAAACATTATAAGAACTTGTTATTTTCATGTCATTACATCTAATAAAACGTAACATATTAAGGTGTACGGTAATTGCGTTGTTATTTGTTTTATTAGCTTTTGACTCTAAGTGCTCCTTGTGATGAGTTGCTTGACTAGAAGATGCAAGTTATTAGCAGCATTACAAGCAGAGGCAGGCTTGATGAAGGGCTCGAGGCTGTTCCGCGATGGCATCCTTAGAGAGAACACTGTTGTCTGACAGACAAGACTTGATATGAAGTTAACATATAAAATGGCACCGGAGGGCAACTCTTTAAAACAGCCCTTAACTGACTGTGAGAATCTATTACCTTTACTCTTTAGCTTCTGCTCCACCATCATTATAACTGTCAGAGCTGCTATTAAGTAAGCCACACGCAACACATTTCGGGGAGATGTGTGTTTTTGCTTCGTAATGATGAAATAATAAAAATCCCCTGTCTGGAGTCTGAAGGGGGAAGTGGGGTGTGTGTGTTGCGTGCATGTGTCTGTATCTGTGCATATACACTCACCTAGTTGAGAGGCAGAGAGCAGGCCTTGGCTGGACCTCCTCCTCCTGTCTGACCCCTGGCCCCAGGCGTCACAGCCTGCCTCCCCATTGTTGTGGTGGTGGGACGGGGCCCAGTCTGCTGGGCTAGCCTGCCTCTGGACCTGGTAATGGGGGCTCCGGGGGCTCTGAGGGGTCTGGGCGTGCCTGTGGCAGTCCCTCTCCCGGCGGTGAGGCGGAGGTGGAGTAAGGGGCAGGGGATTCACCCCGGGGGCGTGCAGGGCGCAGGGGAAGTCAAAGAGGGGCCGGGGGAGGTGCTCCAAGTTGGAGAAGGAGATAAGGTCATCCACCGCTGGGGGGTCCGAGGAGGAGGGGATTTTGAGGGCCGTGATGGGGACCTCCTGCAGAAGGTGGTGGTGGTCCAGGGGCGGGGGATTAGTCCGGGGGGGAACCCTGGGAGGGATGTGAGGCACATCCAGGTGTCGTCCCAGGGCCACAGAGGCCAGGAGGGAGCCGCCGCCCAGTAGGGCCCGGTGGGTGCTCCTCAGCAAGCCTCCCAGGGAGCGGTGCTCAGGCCTGGGGGAGCCGGCCGGGGAGACCCCCTCCTCGATGCCAGAGTCCCCCTGAGGTAGAGTAGGCCTTGGGGGCTCTTTCACCAAGGAGCCTGGAGAGGGAGAGAGAGGGAGAGAGAGGGAGAGAGAGGGAGAGATTGGTTGGTTGGTTGGTCGGTCAACTCATGCATACAGAATACTAATTTAGCACAATTTATAATCAGCTATGACCCAATTAGTTAGGATAGAGGTGGATTTTGTGTGAATATGGTAAAGTAACTCTGATAGTGGTGAAGAGCATACCGTTTTGGACAGGGGTGGAGGGTCTGTACTCCTCAAAGTCATCCTTGGATTCTCCGTTCTCATTGCTGTCCATGTCCAGAAGCTTGGCTCTCATTGAAAGACTGGAACATACATAATTGCTTTAAAACAAAATATTTCTGATTCAGCCAATACAGTCCACATCGGATTCATATCTGGCCCTGTGTGTATGGAGGGGTGGATTTTATTTGATCAATTTAACCTTTATTTAACTAGGCAAGTCACTTAAGTACAAATTCTTATTTACAATGACTTCCTACCAAAAGGCCTCCTGCGGGGACAGGGATAAAAAAAAAAAATTATAACGAGACAACACAAGAGAGACCTAAGACAACATAGCAAGGCATCAACACATAACACAGTATGGTATTGACACAACATGACAACAACATGGTAGCAACACAACATGGTAGCAGCACAAAACATGGTACAAACATTATTGGGCACAGACAACAGCACAAAGAGCAAGAAGATCGAGACAGTCATAAATCACGCAAAGCAGCCACAACGGTCAGTAAGAGTTTCCATGATGGAGTCTTTGAATGAAGAGATTGAGGTCAAACTGTCCAATTTGAGTGTTTGTTGCCGCTCGTTCCAGTCTCTAGCTGCAGCAAACTGAAAAGAGGAGCGACCCAGGGATGTGTGTGCTTTGGGGACCTTTAACAGAATGTGACTGGCAGAACGGGTGTTGTATTTGGAGGATGAAGGCTGCAGTAGATATCTCAGATAGGGGGGAGGCGGGAGTGAGGTCTAAGAGTTTTATAAATAAGCATCAACCAGTGGGTCTTGCGACGGGTATACAGAGATTATCAGTTTACAGAGGAGTAGAGTTCATTGATGTGATATGTCCTATAAGGAGCATTGGTGGCAAATCTGATAGCCGAATGCTAAAGACAATCTAGCCGCTTGAGAGCACCCTTACCTGCTGATCTATAAATGACGTCTACGTAATCTAGCATGGGTAGGATGGTAATCTGAAATCAGGGTTAGTTTTAAAGCTGAGGTGAAAGAGGAGCGCTTACTATAGAGGAAACCAAGTCTAGATTTAACTTAAGCCTGCAGCTTTGATATGTGCTGAGAGAAGGACAGTGCAACGTCTAGCCATACTCCCAAGTACTTGTATGAGGTGACTACCTCAAGCTCTAAACCCTCAGAGGTAGTAATCACACCTGTGAGGAGAGGGGCATTCTTCTTACCAAACCACATTACCTTTGTTTTGGAGGTGTTTAGAAAAAGGTTACAGGTAGAGAGAGCTTGTTGGACACTAGGAAAGCTTGTCGGAGAGCATTTAACACAAAATCCGGGAAGGGACCAGCTGAGTATAAGACTATCATCTGAATTTAAATGGATGAGAGTTTCCTACTGCCTGAGCTATGTTGATGTAAATTGAGAAGAGTGTGGGGCCTAGGATTGAGCTTTGTGGTATTCCATTGGTGATAGTCGGTGGCTGAAGATTTTCTGACTTTATACACTACACTCTGGGGTAGTTAGCAAACCAGGCCAAAGACCCCATAGACACCAAAACTCCTTAGCCGGCCCACAAGAATAGAATGTCTACCGTATAAAAAGCTTTGGCCAAGTCAATAAAAATAGCAGCACAACATTGCTTAGAGTCACGGGCAATGGTGACATCATTGAGGACCTTTTTAAGGTTGAGTTGACACAACCATAATCTGAATGGAAACCAGATTGCATACCAGAGAGAATACTATAGACATCAAGAAAGCCAGTCAGTTGATTATTAACAAGTTTTTCCAACATTTTTGATAAACAGGAAATAGAAATAGGCCTTGAACAGTTAGGATCAGCTTGATCTCCCCCTTTAAATAAAGTATGAACCGTGGCTGCCTTCCAAGCAATGGGAACCTCCCCAGAAAGGAGAGACAGGTTAAAAAGGTTGGAGATTGGCGATGATAGGGACAGCAACCTTAAAGAAGAAAGGGTCTAAACCATCTGACCCAGATGTTTTTTTGGGGGTCAAGTTTCAGGTGATCCTTTAGCACCTCGGACTCAGTGACTTCCTGTAAGGAGAAACTTTGTAGCGGGGCAGGGGAAAAAGAGGGAGGAGCATCAGGGATAGTTGCATTAGAAAGGTTGGGAGATGAGGAAATATTGGACGGGCAAGGAGGCATGGCAGAGTCAAATAGGAATCCTGACTTAATGAAGTGGTGATTACAGAGCTCAGCCATGTGCTTGTTGTCAGTGTAAGGGAGGGGGTTACTACCTGCTCTCCTGTGGGCTGAGGCGCAGGACTTTGGGGCTCTTAGGGCTCTGGGGCCTCCAGTGGGGCCCCAGCCGGTCCCCGTTGGCCTGCTTGTTGTGTGGAGGGGCCTCTAGGGGCCACATGGAGCTCAGACCAAACGCCCTGCTGTTCTCACTAGGGCTGACTGGAAAGAGAGAGAAAGAGAGAGAAAGAGAAGTTTGGGAATAGAGGGGAGAGGCATGGAGTGACAGAGAATGGGGGAATCAAAGCGGGCAATAATAGAAGTGAGATTCCACCTGGTGCTGCACACTTAGACTTTCTCATCCCCTCAGGGCTAGCGATGCTAACTCAGCTACGCTAATGTTAAACAAACACTGACTGCATGACTCAGCAGCTCTCGCAGCGCTGTCACACAACAGGCATCCCGTCCTAAAGGGGGTTCTGACTCCGAGATGCAAACTGCTGTCACGTTAGTCATTCACGACGTCGCTGCAATCTCTATGGGCTGATACAGTGCAAAGATGCTAAGACGCTAAAGCGCTAACATAATGCTAACAAAATTCTAACCATATGGCCCCCGAGTTCAGTAAGTCATTGTCTGCCGTGACACAGCTAGCACAGATGTTTGCTAAATAAGGAAATACATTTTAATGACAACCGCACACTGAGCCCTAAAAAGTACCATTAAGCCTACAAATGATTACAGACGCACGAATCCAACCCACATTTTAAAACGCATAAATGAATCAAACAGATGTTTTCGAAAACCACTAATCCAATAAAATATTTAATATAAATTAAATTGCAATCTTTATTGTGCTGTTAAACTCAACCATTGTGGATAGACCTATTTCATGGGCATTTTAGGAAAACCCCTTCCAGTCTGTTGGGACACAGAAAATTCCTGTAGGTGTGGTGTAGGACATTATCTATGGGGAGAATTCTCCCACTAAGGGGAAACTATAATGGAATTAGTCTTTAGCACTGAACTCCAGAAGAGTGCTGTTAATCAAATGCCCCTCCACTCCTACTTAGCACTGTAACACACAGACCAATGAATTTAGCTGGTTTCTTATTCAGTAAAAAGAGACATTGTGTAACAGCACACGCATGTAAAAATACAGAGATGATTTCTGTCATTGTAGCACATGGAGCAAAGACTCCCCTAGCTGGTAGAAAGAGGACATTGCAGATATAGAGAACTAAAGGCTAAAGCAAATACACTGTTGATCCATTGTTAAAAGGAAGGAAGAGAGGATATTTGGATTGGAACAGCTATTGTTGCGAAAGGATGTGTAAGAGGGAGAGAGGAAGTCTGTAGGGAAAGAGGCAGAGAATGTAAGGGCATGGTGAGGTGAGCATGTAGAGGTGAAAAAAAGGATGATGTGTGTTTGGTGGAGGGGTGTGTGTCTGTATGAACTGAGTGTGTGCTGGATGAAGACCACACTCACGTTGGATTGCTCGGAAGCGTGGGCCGAAAGAGGGAGAGGTGCCGGTGCCCAGATCGGGAGAGTTGCGTCTCTTCTCCAGCCCCGGAGACGCCTGGACAGTGATCTTATGGATAAAGTCTGGAAGAGACATACAGCAGATGTGAGACCAGACTACACAGACAGAAAATAAATTATAAATTAAAGAGGTTGGGCCCTGTTCAGTAGGGAGGAAACGTTTTGAAAGAGTAAAATGGGGAGGTACTACCTTCGCTTCATCCAATAAGAACACGTTGATTTTACAGGTAAAAAGTGCTTTGCTACAGTGTGGCCCACTGAATTCGACCCAGGTTCAAACAAAGACAAAGAAACTTGCTTGTCTTCAACAAGATTGTTTACCTTAGAAATACATTTATATTTTATGTGGTGGCATGGGTGTCTGAATTTCCTTTTCATGCCATGAGAATATGGTAATGTGAGAATATGGTCATTTGTGAGAGAATATGATCATTTGTGAGGCCAAAGTAAACGAAAACATGAGAGGCCTGAAGGATATCTGTCCTTGGCTAGCTTGTCGTAGTAAGATACATTGGTTGTGGAAGTACTGGGAGAGAAGAAGAGAGAGGCAAGAAGGAAAGGGAGAGCTGGGAGAAAAATGAAGAAACAGCTGGGAGAGAGAGACAGGGAGTGAGAGAAAGCTGGGAACGAGATATAGCTGGAAGGGAGAAAGAAGTTAGAGTTGGAGGAGAGAGAGATAGAGCTAGAGAGCGAGTGGCCAGCCAGGAGTGACAGGAAGCCCAGAGGCGTGGTTGGGTTAGCTCCATGTCCCTTTCATCAACCCACCACCAAATCACTACCCTGCTGCTGGGAATGGCCTGACCACAGCCTCCACACACACACACACACACACACACACACACAGTAAGTCTGTGTGCATTTGGAAAGAGAGAGAGCATCTGTATGAGAAACTGAGTGCCTCTGTGTCAGGCATGATGAGTGTACAGCATTGTTTGTTTCTATGGTGAGTTTCTTATCAGTAGACAATAGGAGTGGTCTACAAGAGAAAGTGAGTCTACAGCAGATAACGGGTATATGATTCTTCTGCACACTCAGTTGACACAGTAGTGAAGGAGTGTGAGGTGAGCTGAGGTGAATGACATGTACTATAGACTAACTGACTCTTTTTCTGTCTATGTGACTGCCCGACTCACAGACCGACCAACCATTCAACCATCTGACCAATATACATTCGCCTATGTATTTATTTTTATGTATCTATTTTATTATACATGTATTTTAAATTGGCTCTATATTCCAGATTTTTTCAAATTGAAAATTACATGTTTGAGGTGACAGTACAGAATGTGACCTTTTATTTGAGGGCATCTTCATTACATATCTGTCTAGTCCCCCCATTTCAGGGTGTCATAAGTATTTGGATAAATTCACTTACAGTATGGGAGGGACTATAAAGTGCTTTAATTTCTAAACGGTAAAACAGACATTTATGAAAAAAACTGAAATCAAAAGGTGACATTCTGTACTGTCACCTCAAACATTTCATCTTCAATGCAAAATGCTGAAGTACATACTGTAAGAAAAAAAAAGCTATCTATAACTTAAAGGGGTTCTTCGGCTGTGCCAATTGGAAAACCCTTTGAAGAACCCTTTCTGGCTCCAGGTAGAACCCTTTTGGGTAAAGGGGTTCTAACTGAAACCAAAAATGGTTATCCTATGGGGACAGCCGAAGAACCTTTTTGGAACGTGTGTAGAGAGACATTTCAAGACATCCCAAGCAAGTTTCATCGCCGTCCCCTCACCTTGAGGCATGCTGATCTTCTCTCCGTTCTTACTGCCCTTCAACTTGTGCTTCTTGAAGGTTCCCTTCCTCTTCTTGACGTTGGGCTTCTCCTGGTTGTTCATGTGCAGGATGAGGAGACTGAGCTCCCTCTCAAACACATCCTGTTCCCACTGGGCCAGCTGCTGCTCCCTCTGCCTCAGGAACTCCTCGTGAGACTTCTGCTCCACCGCCGCGCGCTTCAGCTCCTCCTCGCGACAACGCAGCTCCTGGAGTTATTACTGGTTATTATTGTTTTACTACACACATGCACGCACACACACACACTTACACCATTACAAAATGTTCTGTGCACATGCATAAACATGCACTCATTGTCCTACATACATATCCATCACAAACGCACCCCCCGGACACACAAAATAATCATCATTCAATCCTACTCTCCCAGCCTCTCTTTAATAGAAAAGACAGCTGGCTCTGTCTCCCTCACCTTCTCCTTGGCTCGGAGCTCATCAAACATGTCCTGGATCTCCAGTTTCCAGTCCTCCTGTAGGGAATGAAAGGAGTCCTGAGGCATCTCCTCCACCACCTGCCTCTCAAGAGCAGTTAGCTGAACCAAGATGGAGGCAAAGTTGGGCCTAAGGTGTGGGTCCTGATCCCAGCACTCTGTCAAGGCAGAAACACTTAGTTAAGATACATCATAAAAACATGCAAATGACAGATGCTCCACTACCAAAGTATAATCATGGGACTTGTATCTATAAGTGCCTGATTGCATTCAGGTCATGACACAATTCAAGCACAAACAACTCTCCAACTATTTCGTTGCATTTTAGATTAATTTTGGCCAGGCATTGTCAAGGCTGATATCATTACAATAATTGGGAGTGACTTTTGTGCTTTTATCAAACGGAACCGCCACCAACAACTGGCACAGCAAATCAACAACTACCACAAACCAACAACATCCTTCAGAAGATATGAACGGCAGCCAAAATACATTACACAACATAACCAGCTGATCAGCGTGTTCTTCCTAGATGTGACCAAAATGTAACATTATACGGAACATTTCATATTTCTCCTCCAGGTTTGAGGAAATGGAGAAAGAGAGCATTATGGTAACACCAAATTCATCACACACAAGTATGCGCACGATCACATACAGGACTCTTACCTGCCATGAGCTGGGCAAAGGGTTCTGGGCAGGTGGAGGGGATGGGGAGGGTGAGTTTGTTAACGGCCACCCCGTAGGCCACTGCCAGACCATCTATCCCTCTGTAGGGAACCTCCCCTGTCAGCAACTCCCACAATAGAACACCATAGCTGGGGAGGAGAGAGGGAGAGCAAGGAGGATTCAATGAAAAGTTAGGGCAGTTTATCAAGCCAGTCCCTGGTCCTTCTAGTATTAGCAAAGATGATGGATAAATGAAGATAGTTCCTTCAGGCTGTTAGCCATTGAAAAAACGTGAGTGGGTCTCCCATAGACACCAATGCAATAGCAGCTGGATTCTACAAACCTCTCATCTGGGACCACCAGACAGTTCACAATTTTGTTGTAGCCCTGAACTAACTCAACTGATTCACCTATTCAAGGGCTTGATTATTAGTTCACATTTTCAATCAGGTGTGCTAGCTGTGGAATAGTTCAAATACATGGAACGGACGGGGGTCCCCGAGGAGAGGTTTGAGAACCCCTGACTTAGTTCATTGACTTTAATTGAATCAGAAAAAAACACGTGTGTGGGATATCTCCCTTCGTCCGCCGTCTCCGGTATTAGCACACCTGATTCAATTAGTCAACTAATCATGAAGCCATTGATTGACAAGTTGAATCAGATGTGCCAGTGTTGGAACAAATACGTGGAATGGCTGGGGCACCTCAAGGAGGGGTTTGTTTTATGTATGTATAGCATCACACACTGTACAGAGCATGCAAATAATATCAACAGCTGAAGTAGAGGGAAGGTAACTACGCAATATATTATTATTTATTTATTTGTAAAAAATATGGCGCTCATGGAAGTGCACTATGAATCTATAAAGCATAAAGACAAATAGGGTAGAAAGACACACTTTTTTTAAAATAACAACAAAAATATGATAGAGCCGTTTCTATATATACAGTGGGGCAAAAAAGTATTTAGTCAGCCACCAATTGTGCAAGTTCTCCCACTTAAAAAGATGAGAGAAGCCTGTAATTTTCATCACAGGTACACTTCAACTATGACAGACAAAATGAGGGGGAAAAAATCCAGAAAATCACATTGTAGGATTTTTTATGAATTTATTTGCAAATTATGGTGGAAAATAAGTATTTGGTCACCTACAAACAAGCAAGATTTCTGGATCTCACAGACCTGTAACTTCTTCTTTAAGAGGCTCCTCTGTCCTCCACTCGTTACCTGTATTAATGGCACCTGTTTGAACTTGTTATCAGTATAAAAGACACCTGTCCACAACCTCAAACAGTCACACTGCTAACTCCACTATGGCCAAGACCAAAGAGCTGTCAAAGGACACCAGAAACAAAATTGTAGACCTGCACCAGGCTGGGAAGACTGAATCTGCAATAGGTAAGCAGCTTGGTTTGAAGAAATCAACTATGGGAGCAATTATTAGGAAATGGAAGACATACAAGACCACTGATAATCTCCCTCGATCTGGGGCTCCATGCAAGATCTCACCCCGTGGGGTCAAAATGATCACAAGAACAGTGAGCAAAAATCCCAGAACCACACGGGGGGACCTAGTGAATGACCTGCACAGAGCTGGGACCAAAGTAACAAAGCCTACCATCAGTAACACACTACACCGCCAGGGACTCAAAATCCTGCAGTGCCAGACGTGTCCCACTGCTTAAGCCAGTACATGTCCAGGCCCGTCTGAAGTTTGCTAGAGAGCATTTGGATGATCCAGAAGAAGATTGGGAGAATGTCATATGGTCAGATGAAACCAAAATATAACTTTTTGGTAAAAACTCAACTCATCGTGTTTGGAGGACAAAGAATGCTGAGTTGCATCCAAATAACACCATACCTACTGTGAAGCATGGGGGTGGAAACATCATGCTTTAGGGCTGTGTTTCTGCAAAGGGACCAGGACGACTGATCCGTGTAAAGGAAAGAATGAATGGGGCCATGTATCGTGAGATTTTGCGTGAAAAACTCTTTCCATCAGCAAGGGCATTGAAGATGAAACGTGGCTGAGTCTTTCAGCATGACAATGATCCCAAACACACTGCCCGGGCAATGAAGGAGTGGCTTTGTAAGAAGCATTTCAAGGTCCTGGAGTGGCCTAGCCAGTCTCCAGATCTCAACCCCATAGAAAATCTTTGGAGGGAGTTGAAAGTCCATGTTGCCCAGCAACATCCCCAAAACATCACTGCTCTAGAGGAGATCTGCATGGAGGAATGGGCCAAAATACCAGCAAGTGTGTGAAAACCTTGAAGACTTACAGAAAACGTTTGACCTCTGTCATTGCCAACAAAGGGTATATAACAAAATATTGAGATAAACTTTTGTTATTGACCAAATACTTATTTTCCACCATAATTGGCAAATAAATTCATTAAAAATCCTACAATGTGATTTTCTGGATTTTTTTCCCCTCATTTTGTCTGTCATAGTTGAAGTGTAACTATGATGAAAATTACATCTTTTTAAGTGGGAGAACTTGCACAATTGGTGGCTGACTAAACACTTTTTTGCCCCACTGACACACACACACACGGGACGTTACAGAGTGGCAAAGTGCTTGAATCTCCCACACTGTCAATTACATCCATTCAATCAACACACAAACTCCTCTAAAAGGCCTGTAGGCAGCTTGCAAGTGGGGCGTGTAGCCTTCAGCGTTTTAATATAGTCCTTTAATAACACCATCCAACAGAGACTGTGCCACTCCACTCCTCTGTTTTTACCTCATCATCTGAGATCTACAGCTTTATGATGAAGTAGTAACAGGAAGCGTCTCAAATGGCACCCTATAATCCCTAAATAGTGCACTACTTTGGACCAGAGCCCTGTGTGGAATAGGGAGCCAATTGGGATGCAGCCAGGGAGATGGATGATAAAGAATAGGGGGGGGGGTCAAGATTACCCCTTAATTTTCATAGCAGGTTCCACAACCCTCTCATTAAGATATGCAAAGTATCTGTTATGAAGGTAAAATGGAAGAAGCTTGTTTGGGAATAGTGACATGTCCAAGGAGAGTGTGAGAGAGATATTTGTGTGTGTTGATGTGCTATTTTGAATGTACATCCTGTGCTTGGCCACACACACACAGACACACCCTTCACAGATAAAAGGGCTGCGGTCAGGTCTGCAGCGTGGCCTTCCACCCTCCTCTCTCGCTCTCTCCGTACTTGTGGCCAATAGGACAGTGTGCACGACACGTCTCACAAAGCAGGCTATGAAGTGCTGCTGCTACTGCTATCACGTGGCTGTGTCCCTCCTGCAACATATCCCTCTATTCTATCACTGCCGCTATCACGTGGCTGTGTCCCTACTGCAACATATCCTTCTATTCTATCACGTGGCTGCACCCTCCTGCAACATATCCCTCTATTCCATCACAGTCAGTGAAGGATAGGTTCCCACACACACACACACACACACACACACACACACACACACACACACACACACACACACACACACACACACACACACACACACACACACACACACACACACACACACACACCAGTAATGGCCCTTAAATATACTCGTCATTTATCTGTATTGTAATGTAACCCTTATTGTAGCAGGGAAGATCTCATCTCTCGTCATCATACACACTGTTTTGTAACGGTAGAGGTATGTAGCTATTTACTGCTGGATATTGCTTCTGCACTGCTCTACCACACACACACACACAATCTTACCTCCAGACGTCACTGCCCTTGGAAAAGGTTGAGGACTTGATGACCTCCGGAGCCATCCAGGCGTAGGTGCCCGCTGTGCTCATCTTGGTGGTCTTGTGCCACTCCCGTGCCAGGCCAAAGTCTGTGATCTTCAGAGTTATCCCTTCCATACAATCATTCTCCATAGGCTGGGCCAGGAGGACTGGGAGAGAGAAAGGAAAGAAAGATACATTTTTAACCTCCTTTACATTTTAGACATGTAACAGATGATCTTTGCCAGAGCGACTCAAGAGGAAAGGTCAGTTGTCCAACTGAATGTATTCAACTGAAATGGGTCTTCTGCATTTAACCCAACCCCTCTGAATCAGAGAGGTGTGGGGGGTGGGCTGCCTTAATCAACATCCACGTCATCGGTGCCTGGGGAACAGTGGGTTAACTGCCTTGCTCAGGAGCAGAAGGACAGATTTTGACCTTGTCAGCTCGGGGACTCGATCCAGCCTTCTGGTTACTGGCCCAACGGTCTAACCACGATCCAGCCTTCCGCCCCTTACAGTTAGAGAATTCAAGTTAAGGTAGGATCAACAACCACATATCAGTCATAGTGAAGTAAAAACATTCCTCAATAAAGTAGCTATCAGGAAAGTGACAGTAAGAAAAGAGAAGTGAAACCTGAATCATATTTACACAAGGACAATCCCCGACAAAAAAAATATTTGTCAACCGAAAGTCGTCTGTTCTGTCGACAAATTGATTGGTAAAAAAAAGTGTTTTTTTCAATATATAGACACAGTATGTTTTTGAATAACATCAACTATACGGTTTGATGAAATAAGACAAATGCCTCAAGAGGGTGCCAGAGATCTAGATAACCAGAAGAAAAAACCTGACCAAACTATTCTCCTCCCGCTCCTGCTGGCTTTCCAGATTCTGTCATTCCTCTCCTGAATTTGCCGGTAACAGGCTACACGAGGAGAAAGCAACCTTTCTCATAATGAATGCCAATCTACCGATCTACATGCCAGTTACGGTTTTCATATGCACATTTTCGCAAAACAGTTTAATTTTATTTATAATATCTCATATCTCAAAATCATTGTCATTTGGTTAATCAACATTCTATCCAAATCTAAATGAAAATGATACAAACCTAAAAAGTTACTTCTATTGCCATTGCCAACTATGACAAATAGCCTACATAAAGCCAACAAATAAAAACATTGCAGCCTGCAGGTAGAAAATATGCTGATAAAAATAAATATCCTATCAATCATATTGGCTACACATGGCCTGTCTGCAAAAAAATTCAAACATTGTATCAACTTTTAACTTGGGTCTGGCCCGAAGCTTGCCTAGTGAACTTGCAACATTGTATAAAATATTCTGGGCCCTCAGAGTTTCCAGTGCCAGTGAGCAAATGACAAACACAGCTGTAGGCTATTTGCACAATGGATAAGAAGCAGTGCTCGACTTGGGCAGGAGCTTTCCGGAGCTGAGTACCTGCACCTCACATTTTCAACTGCTTGAGCTCCTGTTCCTCTTATAGAATATTAGCTCAAAAATATTGTGGAGATCCTGCACCTAAATATAAGCAGTACCAGCACCCAAAATGAGTTTTACTTTATGATGTTTCCACTGGATCAGAGCATGACATTATTCCCTTTTACGTGGAGTGGTTATGGAAAGGGAGAGAGCTGGAAAGATTGTTAAAATACATTGAGGAACTATTGTTATTCTCAATGGATGTAAAACAGACTGTTTGCTTGATGTTTGAGGTGAAGAAAACCTTACTTTGAGAAGCTCCACAGGTCATTAGTGGTGGTGTGTTAAGCCAATCAGAAATACTATCAGATCCCTAGGTAGCCTATTGGCCTACTTCTATGCATGAGCATCCTTAATCAACATTGACAGGAGTGCTCCAAACAAATTACAATAACTAAATTGACAAAACTCGTAAATGGAATGAAATAAACCAAAACTTGTTTCTCACAAGTGTAGCATAGGTTGTGCACTCTGCAAACAACGTGTCCATTCCGACAAAGTGAACAGGAAGACTGGAATAATAACATTGAATGCATTAAAATAAATTACCGTAACCAAAGTAGCAAACATTGTAGATTAGAATGTAAATGTACTACAAGTGATATACTGTACAGTGCATTCGGAATGTATTCAGACCCCTTGACTTTTTCCACATTTTGTTATGTTAAAGCCTTATTCTAAAATGTATTAAATAAACAAAAATCCTCAAATCTACACACAATACCCATAATGACAAAGCAAAAAGTTTAGAAATGTTTGCAAATGTAATAAAAAATAAAAAGCAGAAATCCCTTATTTACATAAGAATTCAGACCCTCTGCTATGAGTCTTGAAATTTAGCTCAGGTGCATCCTGCTTCCATTGATCATCCTTGAGATGTTTCTACAACTTGATTGGAGTCCACCTGGGGTAAATTCAATTGACTGGATATGATTTGGGAAGGCACACATCTGTCTATACATTGACAGTGCATGTCAGCACAAAAAACAATCCACGAGGTCGAAGGAATTGTCCTTGGAGCTCAGAGGCAGGATTATGTTGAGGCACAGATCTGGGGAAGTTATCAGCGGCAGGGACTGTGAGTAGTCAGAATCGAGGGAATGATGAATGGAGCAAAGTACAGAGAGATCCTTGGTGAAGTCCTGAATGCTCTGGAGCAGGTTCTCAAATTGGGGAGAAGGTTCACCTTCCAAAAGGACAATGACCCTAAGCACACAACCAAGACAACACAGGAGTGGCTTCAGGACAAATCTTTAAATGTCCTTGAGTGGCCCAGCCAGAGCCCGGACTTGAGCCCGAGCAAACATCTTTGGAGAGACCTGAAAATAGCTGTGCAGCACCACTCCCCATCCATCCTGACATAGCTTGAGAGGATCTGCAGAGGAGAATGGGAGAAAACTCCCTAAATACAGGTGTGCCAAGCTTGTAGTGTCATACCAAAGAAGGCTCGAGGCTGTAATCGCTGCCAAAGGTTCTTCAACAAAGTACTGAGTAAAGGGTCTGAATTCTCCTGCAAATATGATTTTTATTTATTTATAAAAACCTGTTTTTGCTTTGTCATTTTTGGACATTGTGTGTAGATTGAGGGAAAACTTTTAAAAATCAATTTTAGAATAATGCTGTAATGTAACATAATGTGGAAAAAGTCAAAGGGGTTTGAATACTTTCCGAATGCATGGTATGTAATGGGGAATTGATATACAGTGCCTTGCGAAAGTATTCGGCCCCCTTGAACTTTGCGACCTTTTGCCACATTTCAGGCTTCAAACATAAAGATATAAAACTTTACTGTTTTTTTGTGAAGAATCAACAACAAGTGGGAGACAATCATGAAGTGGAATGACATTTATTGGATATTTCAAACTTTTTTAATAAATCAAAAACTGAAAAATTGGGCGTGCAAAATTAGTCAGCCCCTTTACTTTCAGTGCAGCAAACTCTCTCCAGAAGTTCAGTGAGGATCTCTGAATGATCCAATGTTGACCTAAATGACTAATGATGACAAATACAATCCACCTGTGAGTAATCAAGTCTCCGTATTAATGCACCTGCACTGTGATAGTCTCAGAGGTCCGTTAAAAGCGCAGAGAGCATCATGAAGAACAAGGAACACACCAGGCAGGTCCGAGATACTGTTGTGAAGAAGTTTAAAGCCGGATTTGGATACAAAAAGATTTCCCAAGTTTAAACATCCCAAGGAGCACTGTGCAAGCGATAATATTGAAATGGAAGGAGTATCAGACCACTGCAAATCTACCAAGACCTGGCCGTCCCTCTAAACTTTCAGCTAATACAAGGAGAAGACTGATCAGAGATGCAGCCAAGAGGCCCATGATCACTCTGGATGAACTGCAGAGATCTACAGCTGAGGTGGGAGACTCTGTCCATAGGACAACAATCAGTCATATATTGCACAAATCTGGCCTTTATGGAAGAGTGGCAAGAAAGCCATTTCTTAAAGATATCCATAAAAAGCGTCGTTTAAAGTTTGTTGTCAAGGAAGTGAGTTTGTTTATACAGGATGTCAATGCGGAGCTATACAGAGCCCTCTGCATTGTCACAACATTTGGGAGGCACATGGCGATGCGATACAGAGCTCGATTTGGCCTCTGGAGGCGACGACCACATTTTCGGATCAAGCATAAATGGGCTTTTAGTCGAGGCCTCCATCATGGATGAGTTCGCCGAGATGGGCGCAAATACTGTACATATATTTATTACTGCTCAACTAAAACAATCTCGGTCGACCAAACAATCGTCCAGTCAACTATTTGGGGTCAGCCCTAATTTACACTGGTACTGGCTTCAAAGGAAAGTGGGAATGAAGAAAGATTTCCTCAACACTCTTATTAAACTATTAAATGCATTAAGTAATTATAATCCAATTAAATGCATCATTGCAAAAGGGGATTCAGCACTTTTCCTGCATAATTGAGAAACTTCCATGCAAGACAAGTCTTAAGCCACACACACACGCACTCTTCCCCTTTACTCTTAGATCAGGGAGGTCACACTTATAATACAAAGAACAAACCAACATTGTAGTTTTAGACGGCTAAGATATTTTATTATTTTACCCCCTTTTTTTTCACCCCAATTTCGATCTTGTCTCATTGATGCAACTCCCCAGCAGGCTCGGGAGAGGCGAAAGTCGAGTCATGAGTCCTCCGAAACATGACCCGCCAAACCGCGTTCCTTAACACCCGCCCACTTAACCCGGAAGCCAGCTGCACCAATGTATCGGAGGAAACACCGTACAACTGATGACTGAAGTCAGCCTGCAGGCGCCCAGCTCGCTAGAGTGCGATGAGCCAAGAAAAGCCCCCCCGACCAAACCCTCCCCTAACGTAGCTGGGCCAATTGTGCACCACCCTATGGTTACGACCAGTTGTGACACGGCCTGGGATCGAACCCAGGTCTGGAATGATGAACTCAAGCACTGCGATGCAGTGCCTTAGACCGCTGTGCCACTCGGGGGGCCCCATGGGCTCTATTTTAACAATCCAACATTGTAGTTTTACACTGATAATATATTATGTGTCATGACTGGCCTGTTTGGGTCAGGTTACCATGGATCACAGGGGGGTTATGACCCCTCTCAATGTTCATCTCAATGTGGAGGGTTGGAATGTATGGTGGGCCTATGGATAATCTACCTCAGAATGGTAACATGTAAAAAATTGACTTTGGGACAATATATTTCATCAGCCGAAATGGTGGTAACAACGATAGAAGAAACAACATTCATTTTCATATTCCAAAAGTTAAATGAGGACGTTATAACAAAAACAGTGTAACTTGAAGAGTTTTCATAATATGTATATGATGTTTACATACTGAGCGTTGTGCAGAAAATGTCCAGATCATAGACAATGCCTCGTAACTAGATACATCCCAGAGAAAGTATAATAGTCATAAAGACTGAAACGCCCCTTTCTACCCTGGGGTATAAAACATGAGTTCATTTACACAGACTAAAATGGACCACAGCTGCAGCGTGATCTAAGATAAGTCGCAAGTCGCAACCCCACAAACGCAACGCGAGGAAGAGGGCAAAGGAACCTCTAAACAATCAAGGCTACGGTTAATTACTGTATCTAAAAAAGGGGAATTCAAGAAGAACCAGCCAGTTATTCTTTTCAAATCATTGGTTGTCTACACGTCCCTCCTACCCAAGCTGGGAGCGTCGACACGGCTGATTAGCCTCCTCAGAAGTCCACTCTCACAAAAACGAGTGCGAGGGAACAGACCACTAAGAGAAAGGACACTGACATCGTGTGGACAATCAGACTTACACCCGGTAACGAAGAAGGTGCCGCCACCGGAGAAGGTTGTCGGCTAAACCTCCTAAGAGGAACTCGGTCCACGAAGAGATACCCAATGGATACCTTCAACAAGTAATTAAAATCATTATAATGCTGACCCATTAGAGAGGCAGTTCGGGGCAAGGTGTTAGAGCTAAACTAAGGATAGTTTACAAATGTTTCCAAGTGTGCTTTTCTCTCGGGCGCTCTCCCTCTCTTTCTAAATCCCCATCTTGTGTAACGTGTCATTATGTTGGCCCGCTAGAGACCTGTTTCATTGTACTAAGTTCTAATCAATAGCCTAGACTGTGTGTTGTGTATATTATCATTTAGCTTGTTAAGAAATAAATAATCAACTCAATTGGTGTGGTACGGAATGATTTAGTGAGAGCCGGGTTTGTGTTACGAATTATGTGACGTTCAGGATGAGACTGTAAAGGAAATTA
Organism: Oncorhynchus keta; assembly: GCF_023373465.1. Taxonomy (NCBI): domain Eukaryota; kingdom Metazoa; phylum Chordata; class Actinopteri; order Salmoniformes; family Salmonidae; genus Oncorhynchus; species Oncorhynchus keta. The sequence continues at coordinate 15,052,693 of NC_068433.1, forward strand.
ATTGATTAGCGACTGCTGTAAAAATCTATATTCTGATAGTCTGAGTTAATTTGGGAAATGGAAACTCATTTAACAAACGTTTCCCATGGTGCCCCAGGTTACTGAGTTAATGATCACCTGATTAATTGAATCATGTAATTACAAACTAAGTTAATTATTCGACAAACAGACGTCACATTAATGATACAACGTTACGACATATGGCTCTATTTTAACAAACATAATACAATGGCACATTTAGGCGCAGGAGGAAACACTACAGATTCAGGGGTGTGTCAGAAATATTTAGCTATTTTCACTATCACTACCCCCTTCTCGTGGTATCCAATTGTTAGTAGTTACTATCTTGTCTCATCGCTACAACTCCCGTACGGGCTCAGGAGAGACAAAGGTCGAAAGCCATGCGTCCTCCGAAACACAACCCACCCAAACCGCACTGCTTCTTAACACAGCGCGCATTCCAACCCGGAAGCCAGCCACACCAATGTGTCGGAGGAAACACTGTGCACCTGGCGACCTGGCTAGCGTGCACTGCGCCCGGCCCGCCACAGGAGTCGCTAGTGCGCGATGAGACACGGATATCCCTACCGGCCAAACCCTCCCTAAACAGGACGACGACGCTAGGCCAATTGTGTGTCGCCCCACGGACCTCCTGGTCGCGGCCGGCTTCGACAGAGTCTGGGCGCGAACCCAGAGTCTATGGCACAGCTAGAACCCAGAGTCTCTGGTGGCACAGCTGGCACTGTGATGCAGTGAAAGGGCTGTGTTTTTAAGTATAAACAAGTTATGGGTGTGCCGAGGTTTGTCTCCTCAACGGCCAATCAAAACATCCTCCATGGCAAAATATAGGTGGTTGCCTCAGATTGTGTATTTACGGTATTTTATGTATTGCCTTGGAATCAACTCTAATTCCAATGTTAGTCTGTTATAGTTTGTTAAATAGCTTACAGGAACTAAATAAAAATGTAGACTTTATATGTTAACTTGAGCCCATATTGTTCTAAAAGAATTGTATGGCTTCAATACCATTCACACTAATATAGGGGCAAGGCCTACTGTAAATATCATTATGGCTGAGCGAGGACATGACGAACATTGTCAATAAGCAAGATTAAATTAATTATTGATAAGGCCTAAAAAAAAAAGAACAAATAATTCTAATCAAATTCTAAACAAAACAAACCAACAACTTGTTTTAAATAGACTACGTCACACTTACAGGCACCATCATTTCTCCCGTGGGAATATAATATTAAAACAATGCAGACTATGATGGGTTTTATGCACATCCAATATGCTCTCTCTGGTGTGGATATGCTCTCTCTGGTGTGGATATGCTCTCTCTGGTGTGGATATGCTCTCTCTGGTGTGGATATGCTCTCTCTGGTGTGGATATGCTCTCTCTGGTGTGGATATGCTCTCTCTGGTGTGGATATGCTCTCTCTGGTGTGAATATGCTCTCTCTGGTGTGGATATGCTCCCTCTGGTGTGGATATGCTCTCTCGTGTGAGATGAAGAGGTTGAAGCTCTGGAAATAAGCCAAACATGCGGTAGGATTTGACCAACCCCATGCCCTCCTTCTTCACTGCCCAAATGGGCATCTTCAGGGTGAATGACAGGCATCCAAAGTCCAGACAGAGAGAGTCAGCATTATGGAAGAATTTAAAGTGTTACAGGGAAGTAAGCCTTGTGCTATTTTCAGACACTTTCAGTTTATTTCAGAGTATAAGTGCATGTTTTCTTTCTGTGTCTCTCTTGCGTTCTCTCTGTTTCACCCACAAACACACTCTGGATGCCTCCCTCTGTAGACATCTGCCTGGCAGCCCAGCGGGCGTGCCATGTTTGACGTCACAAAGGAATGCATCACAAGAGTCTGGGGTGAGGGCGGGGGGGGTGTATCGTGAAAAGGCTCAGCTCTCACAATGAACAGTAACCTCTGCACCCTCACACAGTGAGGTCTGGTGCGCGCACCTACACACACACACACTTCAACTACTAGAAAGATGGAGAGAACAGCGGAACACACAGGCGTATGCACATGGGAACAACACACGCAGTGTCACACACAGCGTCAAATAAACATGCATATTGTAAACACAGAGATGCCTTAGGAGGACTATCTAAAAACTGAGCATAGACACAGTTGAGAGCTGATTGCATTAAATTGTGTGATGAGAACCAGACAAATGCCCTCCGTCCCGCTTGGCCTCTATTTTGTCTTTCCAAGAATCATACTGTTTTTCTCATTTATGTGCGTCAGACTTCCTCTCATTCAGAGGATTTACAGTAAAACCATTGTCTTAGAATCCTAGGTTATCAGGTAACTACAGAAAAACAAACCAAATGGGGTACATATGAGACCTTAGACAGGAGAATTTTCCTTGTCAATGTTGTTAGCTGCATGATGAGTCCTCGTCTTGGAAAGGCCTTGTAAGCGAAACGTAAACAACAATAAAACGAGTCTCCATTCCATCCATCAAATGTCGCTATTTTATGATATTTTTTTATTTAACCTTTATTTAACTAGGCAAGTCAGGTGGTACCTGCCCAGCTCCAAACAATCAACCCCCTGACACAGGCAGGGCAACCAAACAGACGCCCGAAAGACGGCTGCTCCATCCCCATGGCAACAGGACTCTGTTTGGTATAGTTTGTTGTTCAGAAAACAGAGTAGGTAGTCACTTACTGAAATGACTCTCTCAGGAGCAGAGAAATGTATTTACTGGCCCTGTATGCAATAGATCCCTATATGGGAAACAAGATATTTTGCTCTGTTGCATTGCATTGTGGGAAGAAAGGTTTCCTAATGCCTTATCTTATCTAAGGGAACTCAAGCTATTTAACGTGTTACAGGGTAGTAAGCGTTGTGCTATTTCCCATGGTTCACCTCAGCCACGCTCAAGGTACTAAACGATATCATAACCGCCATCGATAAAAGATTTAAGACTGCTGCACAGTACATCGACCTGGCCAATGCTTTCGACACTGTCAATCACCATATTTTTATTGGCAGACTCAACAGCCTTAGTTTTTCAAATGACTGCCTCGCCTGGTTCACCAACTACTTCTCAGACAGAGTTCAGTGTATCAAATCGGAGGGCCTGTTGTCCAGACCTCTGGCAGTCTCTATGGGAGTACCACAGGGTTCAATTCTCGGGCCGACTCTTTTCTCTGTATATATCAACAATGTTGCTCTTGCTGCGGGTGATTCCCTGATCCACCTCAAAGCAAACGACACCATTCTATATACATCTGGCCCTTCTTTGGACACTGCGTTAAATCAAATCAAATTTTATTTGCCACATACACATGGTTAGCAGATGTTAATGCGAGTGTAGCAAAATGCTTGTGCTTCTAGTTCCGACAATGCAGTAATAACCAACGAGTAATCTAACCTAACAATGCCACAACTACTACCTTATACACACAAGTGTAAAGGGATAAAGAATATGTACATAAAGATATATGAATGAGTGATGGTACAGGACAGCATAGGCAAGATGCAGTAGATAGTATAGAGTACAATATATACATATGAGATGAGTAATGTAAACATTATATTAAGTGGTATTGTTTAAAGTGGCTAGTGATACATGTATTACATCAATTTCCATTATTAAAGTGAGCTGGAGTTGAGTCAGTATGTTGGCAGCAGCCACTCAATGTTAGTGGTGGCTGTTTAACAGTCTGATGGCCTTGAGATAGAAGCTGTTTTTCAGTCTCTTGGGCCCTGCTTTGATGCACCTGTACTGACCTCGCCTTCTGGATGATAGTGGGGTGAACAGTCAGTGGCTCGGGTGGTTGTTGTCCTTGATGATCTTTATGGCCTTCCTGTGACATCGGGTGGTGTAGATGTCCTGGAGGGCAGGTAGTTTGCCCCCGGTGATGCGTTGTGCAGACCTCACTACCCTCTGGAGAGCCTTACAGTTGTGGGCGGAGCAGTTGCCGTATACAGCCCAACAGGATGCTCTCGATTGTGCATCTGTAGAAGTTTGAGTGCTTTTGGTGACAAGCAGAATTTCTTCAGCCTCCTGAGGTTGAAGAGGCGCTGCTGTGCCTTCTTCACAATGCTGTCTGTGTGGGTGGACCAATTCAGTTTGTCCGTGATGTGTACGCCGAGGAACTTAAAACTTACTACCCTCTCTACTACTGTCCCGTCGATGTGGATAAGGGGGGTGCTCCCTCTGCTGCTTCCTGAAGTCCACAATCATCTCCTTTGTTTTGTTGACGTTGAGTGTGAGGTTATTTTCCTGACACCACACTCCGAGGGCCCTTACCTCATCCCTGTAAGCCGTCTCGTCATTGTTGGTAATCAAGCCTACCACTGTAGTGTCGTCTGCAAACTTGATTGAGTTGGAGGCGTGCATGGCCACGCAGTCGTGGGTGAACAGGGAGTACAGGAGAGGGCTCAGAACGCACCCTTGTGGGGCCCCAGTGTTGAGGATCAGCGGGGTGGAGATGTTACCTACCCTCACCACCTGGGGGGTGGCTCATCAGGAAGTCCAGTACCCAGTTGCACATGGCGGGGTCGAGACCCAGGGTCTCGAGCTTGATGACGAGTTCCTCTTGTCCAGATGGGTTAGGGCAGTGTGCAGTGTGGTTGCGATTGCGTCGTCTGTGGACCTATTGGGGCGATAAGTAATCCTTCTCACCCCCCCCCCCTTTAAGATTTAGATGCACTATTGTAAAGTGACTATTCTACTGGATGTCATAAGGTGTATGCACCAATTTGTAAGTCGCTCTGGATAAGAGCGTCTGTTAAATTACTTAAATGTTAATGTTAATGTTAATGTAAGCAAATTGGAGTGGGTCTAGTGTGTCAGGTCGGGTGGAGGTGATATGGTCCTTGACTAGTCTCTCAAAGCACTACATGATGACAGAAGTGAGTGCTACGTAGCGGTAGTCGTTTAGCTCAGTTAGCTTTCTTGGGAACAGGAACAATGGTGGCAATGGTAACAAACCTCCAAACAAGCTTCAATGACATACAACACTCCTTCCGTGGCCTCCCACTGCTGTTAAACGCAAGTAAAACTAAATGCATGCTTTTAAACCGTTCGCTACCCGCACCCGCCCGCCCGACTAGCATCACTACTCTGGACGGTTCTGAATTAGAATATGTGGACAACTACAAATACCTAAGTGTCTGGCTAGACTGTAAACTCTCCTTCCAGACTCATACTAAACATCTCCAATCCAAAAATAAATCTAGAATCGGCTTTCTATTTCACAACCAAGCCTCCTTCACTCACACCGCCAAACATACCCTAGTAAAACTGACCATCCTACTGATCCTCGACATCAGCGATGTCATTTACAAAATAGCCTCCAACACTCTACTCAGCAAACTGGATGCAGTCTATCACAGTGCCATCCGTTTTGTCACCAAAGCCCCATATACCACCCATCACTGTGACCTGTATGCTCTAATCGGCTGGCTCTCGCTACATATCCGTTGCCAGACCCACTGGCTCCAGGTCATCTATAAGTCTTTGCTAGGTAAAGCTCCGCCTCATCTCAGCTCACTGGTCACGATAACAACACCCACCTGTAGCACGCGCTCCAGTAGGTATATCTCACTATTCATCCCCAAAGCAAACACCCCTTTGGCCGCCTTTCCTTCCAGCTCTCTGCTGCCAATGACTGGAACGAATTGCAAAAATAGCTGAAGCTGGAGACTTGTATTTCCCTCACTAACTTTAAAACATCAGCTATCTAAATGTAGCTTGTACTTACACAGATATTGGTTGTTCTTTTTGCAACGTTACGGAATAAGGCCTCACCTGCGTTGACAACTAAATTCATTAGTAGCATGACACTGATCAGTAACTCATAAAGTGGTCATCTGTCTCTACTGTTAATCTCTCTCCATATCTTCCTCTCTCTCTCTCTCTCTGCCCTCCCCTCCTGTGGGTTTGGGCCGGATCTGCTCTCTGTCCGTAGGCGAGGGAGAATTCCGGCAGGGGTGGGGGGCTTTCCCCGGGAAGAACGAGAGCTTTGTCCCGAGGGACGGAGCCATGGGCTGACAGACAGTCTGGCAACCTCAAACTCTGAGGGAAAGGGAGGGAGACAGATACAGAAAATAGAGACACAGAAACAGAGACTGAGGCAGAAGATACATGTCCAAATCACAGTGATGCTAACATCAACACTAACATCAACGCTGTCTGAGAGAGAGTTGATGATCTCTGCATCATGTAATGCACCAAGGGCCTGAGATAACTCACCTATTAACCAACGCTAGCAAACACAAACTACTGGAGCCAAAACGGCTGCCAGTTGTTGAAGTTTAACCTCCATTCGCTGAGTATCCTCTATATATTGACGAGATATTGGACTGCCTGCTCTAACAAAATGAAAAAATTCCCGCAAAGGCGGAAGGCAGGAAGGGAGTAGTCGGAAACATTCTGGAAATGAGAGGGCAGACACGTATGTGAACAACAAGCACAACTCCTATATAAAATATTCCCCACTTGGTCTTTTCAAAGCTTTATGCTCGCACAGACCAATTTGGGGGCGGAGTCAACCCTATCACTTCACCTCTTCCTCTCTGGTATTCTGGGAAATCCAGAATGTGGGGGTCACCAAAAGGGGTCAATCAGGGGTCGAGGTCAGGAGGTTGTGTCAGACGTAGCTGGTGGTAAGTGGGCAGTCACTTCCTTTTTAACTACCCCTTTTTAAAACATGGTACAATGCATTGGTCCCATGTCGTGCGTTGACCTACCTAGCTAATCAAGGTTTGGCTGACTAAACACTCTCCAATGTTTGCACAGTCGTGTAGAACAGCACTGCAACAGATAAATCAGTTTCAACTGACTGAGAGCCAAACGGAAATGTAGAAGTATGATAAGTATCCCTCAACTCTAATACAACAACTGCATATACACATGCTCAGGTACAGAGATGGAAACATAATACAGGAAAATGTGTCAAATGTTTCTAGCCAAATATCAGACTGATCCTTTTAGAATTTTACAAGACAGTGGTGAGAATTCTCTATCTACATGACAACTGCCTTCGGATCACTGTAGAAAAGATTCCAAACCAAGCTAGTGAGAGAAACCAAATGTTAGCCTAAACCTGGATAAAAATTCAACAATTTCCTGGGTTTTGGAATCCTCTCACATCCTGTTTGGTGTGACCTTACAGTGCCTCGTTGTCCCCTCTCGTCCCCTGGAGTTCTGTTGTTCGGGCCGTCATCCTAAAGCTCCCTGTTCTATACTATATTATTATTCTGGAACATTAGTCAAGTGTGTGTGTAGGGGGATTGTGTGTGTGTAGGGAGGTTGTGTGTGTGTGTGTGTGTGTGTCTGTGTATATGCGTGTGTATCAATGCATGTGTGACTCCAAGCCAGAGGTACCCAATGGGGCCTGCAGTGCGTGAAAGGGAATCCCGTGCCAACTCCTACCTGCTCCACCATCCCCTTCACCATCCTGCCCCCCCCCAACCCAATCAGAACCTGGGATCTCCGGATGCAGCCTGCCAGCATTTCCAAAATAAAGAGAGGGGGGGCCTGGGCCTAGTGAACTCTTATCACAGCCAGTCAGACACTGTGCCAAGGGAAACACACCGGAGCCTTGCCCTGGTTGAACTCCTCCACAGAGCCTTGCCCTGGTTGAACTCCTCCACAGAGCCTTGCCCTGGTTGAACTCCTCCACAGAGCCTTGCCCTGGTTGAACTCCTCCACAGAGCCTTGCCCTGGTTGAACTCCTCCACAGAGCCTTGCCCTGGTTGAACTCCTCCACAGAGCCTTGCCCTGGTTGAACTCCTCCACAGAGCCTTGCCCTGGTTGAACTCCTCCACAGAGCCTTGCCCTGGTTGAACTCCTCCACTCCTCCACAGAGCCTTGCCCTGGTTGAACTCCTCCACAGAGCCTTGCCCTGGTTGAACTCCTCCACAGAGCCTTGCCCTGGTTGAACTCCTCCACAGAGCCTTGCCCTGGTTGAACTCCTCCACAGAGCCTTGCCCTGGTTGAACTCCTCCACAGAGCCTGGTACCGCCACCCCATCACAGGTGATGCCTGTCTTGCAGCAACATGCTGGCATTGAGGATATGCCAATGTCAGCAAAAGGATAAGTACAGGTTTGTTCCAATCAAGACTGAGGGAGTTTTTCCTTGCCACCCTCTGTGTCGGCTGTGCTATAGTTGGGGTTTTTGAACTTTGTTGTCTCAACATGGACAGACAGTAAGCGAAACTATGCACTTTGTGACAAAGGTATTTGTAGAAAAAAACCTTGATTGGTTGGAGAATTAATATAGAAGATTGGAATTAACTAATAGCAAGGTAATTTATTCAATTGATTTGTGGTTACATTTAGCATTTCAACCAGTTTCCATCTACAAGACCAGGATTTCTTCCTAGTTGTATTTCAAGCCACAAATAGAGAATAGCTTGTTTGCAATTTTAAAATGCAGAGTAGTTATTGATTTGAATTTACGAGTACCGTCTCTTTCTACTCATCCCATGACCTACTTAACAAACCACTTTATTTCAAATGACTAAATCGGCCATAACTGTGATGCCCTCTCTCTAACCATCACAGTGCTTTCAGAAAGTATTCATACCCCTAGACTTATTCCACATTTTTTGTTCTACAGGCTGAATTCAAAATGGATTTTAAAAATGTAACTATTACAAAGTGAAAACATATTTTTTAGAAATGTTTGACGATTTATTAACTATGAAATACAGAAATAACTCCTGCACATAAGTATTTACACCCCTGAGTCAATACGTGTTAGTCACCTTTGGCAGCGATTACAGCTGTCTTTCTGGTTGTCTCTAAGAGAAAGTATTTCCACACCTGGATCGTACAATATTTGCACATTATTCTTTAAGCTCTGTCAAGTTGGTTGTTGATCATTGCTAGACAGCAATTTTCAAGTCTTGCCATAGTTTTTCAAGCCAAATTCAGTCAGAACTGTAACTAAGCCACTCAGGAACCTTCAATGTTGTCCTGGTATGCAATTCCAGTGTATATTTGGCCTTGTGTTATAGGTTATTGTCCTCCTGAAAGGTGAATTCGTCTCCCAGTGTCTGTTGGACAGCAGACTGAACCAAATTTTCCTCTAGGATTTTGCCTGCGCTTAGCTCTATTCAGTTTATTTGTATCCCCCCCAAAAAACTCCCTAGTCCTTGCCAATGACAAGCAAACCCATAACATGATGCATCCACCACCATGCTTGAAAATATGAAAAGTGGTACTCAGTGATGTGTTGTGTTTGCCCCAAACAGAATGTTTTGTATTCAGGACATAAATGTAATTTCTTTGCCATTTTATTTGGCAGTTTTACTTTAGTGCCTTATTGCAAACAGAATGCATGTTTTTGAATATTTTTATTCTGTACAGGCTTCCTTCTTTTTACTCTGTCATTTAGTTTAGTATTGTGGAGTAACTACAATGTTGTTGATCCATCCTATTTTCTCCTATCACAGCCATTAAAAACTCTGTAATTGTTTTAAAATCACCATGGAACTCATCGTGAAATCCCTGAGCGGTTTCCTACCTCACCAGCAACTGAGTTAGGAAGGACACCTGTATCTTTATAGTGACTAGGTGAATTGATACACCATCCAAAGTGTAACTAATAACTTCACCATGCTCAAAGGGATATTCAATGTCTGCTTTTTTTTTACCCATCTATCCGAGGTATTGGAAAACCTCCCTGGTCTTTGTGGTTGAATCTGTGTCTGAAATTCACTCTTCGACTGATGGACCTTACAGATAATTTTATGTGTGGGGTACAGAGATTCTGTAGTCATTCAAAAATCATGTTAAAAACACTTATTGCCCACAGAGTCTATGCAACTTATTAAGCACAGTTTTACTCCTGAACTTAGGCTTGCCATAACTTCAAGGGTTAAATACATATTGACTCAAGGCATTTCAGCTTTTTTACTTTTTAAACATTTCTAAAAACATAATTCCACTTTGACAATAGGGAAAATTGTGTAGGCCAGTGACAAAATCTAAATTTTAAATGTGGAAAAATTAAAAGGGTTGTGAATACTTTCAGAAGGCACTGTACTTCTATTTACATAAAATTCCTCTAGGATTCTCTTTCTAATGTCCATATCAGGGCTCGTCTTCTTACAGCGTCTCAGAGTTAGATCACAATGAGTAAGATGACATGGACAAACAGGACTTGATCCAAGATCAGCACTCTTTAGCCTAGTATTGGTTGACTCTGTAGTCTCCACCTACATACCTGTGACTGGCAAAGCAAGTCTATTGACGCAGCAACCCCTGTTACAGATAGAAGTCACTATGCATTTTAGGAGTTTATCAAGTTCAATATGTCTATTTCCTGGACTGAATACCTTACATGCCACCACTGTGGGCTAAATGTCCAAATTGCCCTCATAATTCCCCTCAGTGAGCTTGGGAATGTTGCTGTGTGTGAGTAGCGAGAGACTGCAAGTGTCTGTGAGGGCAGAATAACACAGGGGATGTTTTGCGTTGGGGCACTAGGGGCCCGGAGTGAAAACATGCTGGTGGTGCACAGCTGTGTCAGATGCTTGTCCACTCAGGGGAAAAAAAAAGTGTTGATCCAAGATTTATTTAAACATTTTCTAGCATGAGAGCTCCTTTAAATAGGCACATTCTTCTCCTTTGCGGCTGTTCTCGGGTCCTTAGTGCAGTAAGTTCTGTCAATATACCTGGTAGAATGATGGTTGATGAACAACTAAGGGAGCCCTATACATTAATTATTTTGAAAACGGTTTTAAATTCTCTCAAATTATGTTGTTTTCTAAGTTGTATTTTTGCTGGTTTAAAAAAAATAATTGTTCTTCACTCTCAAAATTACAATTGTTTATAGAGAAACAATGAAATAAATTGGATGTTCTGAGTCCATGTCAATGCTTAAACCACATCTGAATATCATAATTTTTTGGGGTCTGGAAGAAAATGAACAAATGTGATTTATTTATTTTTTGTGGGGGGGTAATTCCCCTTTAATTCCCATTCGGTCCCTTTAACTGTGAATCTAGCGAGTGAGGAATGTGGTCTAATGTGCCGGTCTAGCGATGGTTCTGTACTGCTGCTGATCATTTCATGGCAAAGTTTGCAAATAACTAATAATAGATTTACTTCTGCCAGGTAAGTCTACTTTGCAGATAACATTTAAGGTTTTGGGGAAAGTATTTCTGTCAACCCACAAGACGGTTATCACATCAACTGGCTACACACAGAGTGATTGACAAACGCACGCACCACACAGACAGACTCAATATTCCTGGAAATTAATTGGTAGCTATCAACCGGTTTTTAAACTGTTGTTATTCTTGAAAAGACAATTAAGTTTAGTTTGACTCCACCAATGATTTAGTGTGGCATTTTCCATGTGATTTCCAACTATAGTTGGCCAAGCTCCAGAGTGCACGCGCGCACACACACACACACACACACACACACACACACACACTCTTTGTTTCATGTGTGTTTCTTCCTGCTGTTAGTCTGGCCTTGTATTGATCTCGTTCTACAAATGTAGAGCGACTTTGGGTCATTGAAAAGTGGCATACAAGTCCCATGTACTATTATTATAAGTGGAGGTCGGCCGATTAATCGGAATGGCCGATTAATTAGGGCCGATTTCAAGATAACAAATCGTAAATCGGTGTTTTTGGGCGCCGATTTTGCAGATTAAAAAAATGTATTTACTTGTTATTTTTGTAAAAAATAAAAAATAAAACTTTATTTAACTAGGCAAGTCAGTTAAGAACACGTTTGTATTTTCAATGACGGCCTAGGAACGTTCTGCCTCGTTCAGAGGCAGAACGACAGATTTTTACCTTGTCAGCTCGGGGGATCCAGGCTTGCAACCTTACAGTTAACTAGTCCAACGCTCTAACCACCTGATTACATTGCACTCCACGAGGAGCCTGCCTGTTACGCGAATGCAGTAAGCCAAGGTAAGTTGCTAGCTAGCATTAAACTTATCTTATAAAAAACAATCAGCGACTGTCGTTGCTCCAATGTGTACTTAACCATAAACATCAATGCCTTTCTTAAAATCAATACACAAGTATATATTTTTAAACTTGACTTTATTTATGCATTATATTAAGTTAAAATAAGTGTTCATTGTTCATTCAGTATTGTTGCAATTGTAATTATTACAAAAATGTGTGTGTGTATATACAGTGGGGAAAACAAGTATTTGATAACCTGCAAAAATCGGTAGTGTTTCCTACTTACAAAGCATGTAGAGGTTTGTAATTTTTTATCATAGGTACACTTCAACTGTGAGAGACAGAATCTAAAACGAAAATCCAGAAAATCACATTGTATGATTTAAATTATTTATTTTAATTTTAATTTTACCCCTTTTTCTCCCCAATTTCGTGGTATCCAATTGTTGTAGTGGCTACTATCTTGTCTCATTGCTACACCTCCCGTACGGGCTCGGGAGAAACGAAAGGTTGAAAGTCAAGCATCCTCCGATACACAACCCAACCAAGCCGCACTGCTTCTTAACACAGTGCGCATCCAACCCGGAAGCCAGCCGCACCAATGCGCCGGAGGAAACACTGTGCACCTGGCCACCTTGGCTAGCGCACACTGCGCCCAGCCCGCCACAGGAGTCGCTGGTGCGCGATGAGACAAGGACACCCCTACCGACCAAGCCCTCCTTAACCCGGGCGACGCTAGGCCAATTGTGCGTCGCCCCACGGACCTCCCGGTCGCGGCCGGTTACGACAGAGCCTGGGTGCAAACCCAGGGACTCTGATGGCACAGCTGGCGCTGCAGTACAGCGCCCTTAACCACTGCGCCACCCGGGAGGCCCCTCATTGTATGAAGTAATTAATTAGCATTTTATTCGGTATCTGCTTTTTTTGTCCTCCAATAATCGATATCGGCGTTGAAAGATCATAATCAGTCGACCTCTAATTATAAGTGTGTATTCATAGTGTATGTGTGACAATGTGTTTACGACCGATTGTGTGCACCTGAAGGCCAATGTGTCAATGACTGACTGATGTGGGGGTGTGTGTGTGTGTGTGTGTGTGTGTGTGTGTGTGTGTGTGTGTGTGTAGGATTAATACAGGGGCTTACCGGGTGAAGCCCCTGGGCCCAGGCCCGTGAGGGGCCCAAGAGGCAGCAAAAAATTATTATATATCTCTACATTTTTTATTGTATTTAAGACAATTATATACAGTACCAGTCAAAATTTTGGACACACCTACTCATTCAAGGGGTTCTTTATTTTTACAATTTTCTACATTGTAGAAAAATAGTGAAGACATCGAAATTATGAAATTACAGATGGAATCATGTTGTAACTAAAAAAAAAAAAAGTCTTATTTTATACATTTATATTTGAGATTCTTCAAAGTAGCCACCCTTCGCCTGGATGCCAGCTTTGCACACTCTTGGCATTCTCTCAACCAACTTCAACCAATCACCTGGAATGCATTTCAATTAACAGGTGTGCCTTGCTCAAATTTAATTTGTGGAAATTCTTTCCTTCTTAATGCATTTGAGCGAATCAGTTGTCTTGTGACAAGGTAGGAATTGAAAGTTTCTTCAAGTGCAGTCGCAGAAACCATCATGAAACTGGCTCTCATGAGGAACGCTTACAGGAAAGGAATACCCAGAGTTACCTCGGCAGCAGAGGATAAGTTCATTAGAATTACAAGCCTCAGAAATTGCAGCCTAAATAAATGCTTTATAGAGTTCAAGTAACAGACATATCTCAACATCAACTGTTCAGGGGAAACTGCGTGAATCAGGCCTTCGTGGTCAAATTGCTGCAAAGAAACCACTACTAAAGGACATCAATAAGAGGAAGAGACTTGCTTGGGCCAAGAAACATGAGCAATGGACATTAGACAGGTGGAAATCTGTCCTTTATCTGATGAGTCCAAATTTGAGATTTTTGGTTCCAACTGCCGTGTCTTTGTGAGACGCATAGTAGGTGAACGGATGATCTCCACGTGCATGGTTCCCACCGTGAAGCATGGAGGAGGAGGTGTGATGGTGTGGGGTGCTTTGCTGGTGACCATTATCTGGTTTGCGCTTAGTCCCACTATAATTTGTTTTTCAACAGGACAATGACCCAACACACCTCAAGGCTGTATAAGGGCTATTTGACCGTGAAGGAGAGCGATGGAGTGCTGCATCAGATTACCTGGCCTCCACAATCAGCCAACAAGTGCTCAGCATATGTGGGAACTCCTTCAAGACTGTTTGAAAAGCATTCCAGGTGAAGCTGGTTGAGAGAATTCCAAGACTGTGCAAAGCTGTCATCAAGGCAAAGGGTGGCTACTTTGAAGAATCTCAAATATAAAACAGATTTTGATTTGTTGAACACTTTTTTGGTTACTACATGATTCCATATGTGTAATGTCATAGTTTTGATGTCTTCACTATTGCAACTATTACTTCACTTCTGCAATGTAGAAAATAGTTTTTTAAAAACCTGGAATGTGTTGGTGTGTCCAAAATTGACAGGTACTATATATATATATATATATATTTTTTTTTTTACAATATTAAGGAAATATATACTGTAAAAATAACTGTGAATTAAGTTATCACAAGCACATACAAGTATCTGCCAAAATAAGGAAACACCAACATAAAAGGTCTTAAAAGGTGTTGTGCCACAACGAGCTGCCAGAACAGCTTCAATGCACCTTGGCATAGATTCTACAAGTGGCCCTAATCCATGCCAGGAAAATGCACCCCACACCATAACATATAATTTTGTATTCCTTATTTACTAAAGTGTCCCTTGTTTACGCCTTTATTTTGGCAGTTACCGGTATGCCTACAGTCCAGTGAGGCTGCAGTATTGACAGCATGTGAGCCAAATATAGGCTACAGTTTGTTGCATTGTGGCCATAGACATGCAATCTATAGATGGGTTTTGTAACCTCTGACCCTGGCAATCTGACTGCTAAACTCATGGGTACACTAGCATTGGATGCCATTCCTGACTTGAATGAGAACTGCCATCTATAGAATATATTTCTATAGTTGCTGCAGCTATCAGTATGGCTTCATCTTCAACATTAGGTGAGTCAGTGTGCCACTGGAAATTGTATTTAGTAGCCAGATTGAGCTCTGTTTCTCAGTGTCAGAGTAGCCAATCATTTAGGTCATTTGTGTGGTATTAAAAAAAAGATTCAGCTAATGTCTTTTACCATGTAAACGAGGTAGAATTGCATGAAATGCGTTTTTAAAATCCCCGGGGCTCATGATTTCTTAATCCAGCCCTGTGTATACGTGTACACGCTCACTCTTGTGTGTGTGTGTCTCTCTGCATCTACTTTCCAGTGATGGCCTCTGGCCTGCATTCTAGGCTGTCTTCTGTGTGCACTTTCTTCAATGGTCCTGTTCAATCAGTACGCTTCACTGATGTGTAACTACAGCACAACGCTCCAGGCTCTTCTTTCAAATCTCTACAGCTATAAATAGTGTCTTGTCACCCTAAACACAGCTCTATTGTTGCAACAGTGCACTAAAAAAAACTATTTTAATTCACTTTAAAAGTCTTCAAATGACACCCACCATCTCAGATTGTTCTGAAATCATTTCTGTCGTTAGAAACATGTCAAATGAGCATTCCGGCAAAATTATTTTGTTGAAATAGATTTTGATCTTTGAGAAATTCAACTAAATTGATTTAAAATGACCAATTTGGGCACAATCATTTGTAGGATTCATATTATATTCAATAATTATATTACCTAACATCAGATTTGAACCAAACTTTTTTTCTAACAATGAATAAGACATAAGGAATCCAAAGAAATTGTCAAAAGCAGCCCACAGACACCCAACGCCCATCCCGACAGAATATAGTATCAGGTTTATATGTATGACAAGTAGTATTGAGATGCGGCTCAGAGTATTGATTCTTCATCCTATGTAATGTATTCTCAGTGAATTTGGTGATGATTCTTTCCCCCTGTTCAGAGAAATTAGTCATTGAAGTTGTTAGGTTTATGTCCCATCCTACATCCAGGTATTACCAGGTTCTGTTCCTGCTAATAGGGGTCTTCGTCGGCTATCACTATTGAACACTAGAAATAAAAAATTGGACACCTTTGCACCAGAACCTTCTGCATTCTTCTGAATATCTGCCCTTAAGACCACATCTCTACGCTACCTATTTCACAGTTCACCTAATAGCAGGAACTTCGTTGTGGATCAATGGTTTGTGATTTTTAGAAGCTCGAACACCTCAATGTTCCTTCAATGGCCACCAACTTGTGCGCCTCTCTACCTTTCCTTGAACCCTGAAAGCATTTCGCTAAACCCGTAACAACATCTGATAAATATGTGTATGGGATGTGACCAATATAATTGGATTTGATTAAAGGGGTGGTTCTCCTGTACACTTTGAAATGATCGGTGAAACACTGAAGAAACCATGCCCTTGTTCTCTCGCTCTCTCTACAGGAACAGACCGTGTCTTTTGTAACCCATCGGGAGCGAACACAGACGTCCCTTTCCCCAAACAACTGTATATTGCTCACTGCCCCAACAGAGAGACAAGTATAGGCAGGTCTGGGACAAAGCTTCAGAGAAGAAGCAAACAAACAACAAGAGGCAGGAGGTAGTGCAGAGATAACATCTTTACATCACAAAGAGGGACTGTGTTGGTTGTGTTGCTCCATATAGCCTACAAACCCTACATTAAAACATATATATATTTGCGCAACAGGGATGTTTTCCAGTCCAGTGGATTCGTTGATGTCAGTTCAGAACAGTGGAGAATGAGAGTGGAGGGGAGTATGTGGGAACAAGTTAAGATTGACTTGATTTGTCAATTGTACACAATGTCCAACTAAAATGTGACTTCTGCTTTATCCCAACCCCTCCAATAGGCAAACATACAGGTTGGAGAGGTTGAGGCAGGGAGCTGCCATACTGGGCGCTCGTGGAGCAGTTGCTGTGGGGGGTTAAGTGCCTTGCTAAAGGGCACAACGTCAGACAAGGCAATGGCATCCAGAATTTTATACCAGTTACCCTCCGGTTGCCAGCTCACTCTCAAACAGATTATTTTCCCGTCAGACCCGGGATTCTCCCAGCTGCTGGCTTGCCTCTTAATGAGGAAGATTTAGGTGATGGACTGAAACAGTGATACTTTGGCCTACTTAGTATTTGGTGTGACCGAAAACCTTGAAATTGGGTGTAGAACTAAGACGACAGACCTACCATGGTCCATATTCTCCGAAGTGGTGTCGGTCTCGTCTAACAAAAACACTACCTCGATCTTTTTCTGTTTGCCTAACGTAAGACGGCTGCACAGAGAGATTATCCAAGATGGAAGTGGGTCTGTGGTGATCTGAACGAATGGAAAAGGAGGGGATGTGGAACAAAAACAAACTGAACCATTACAGATATTGCCAAGCCACTGACAGGGATTATCGGACTTGTCAAAATTATGATAATAATGGTTTTGCCTTTGTGTGAATTCAGGTGGCATTGTGTTTTGACAATCAAGGCTACTATCAAGCCTCTCAGCCTGACAGTTCCGAGAAGCGTTTGGTTTGAGAGGGTTGAATTCTCTCTGCATCACCTTCATTGCATCGATTTGATGTGGTTTAATGACAAGGTCCATGGAAGGGCCTATATGGCCAAAGCTAGAGCCCAAAACACCTACATAAGCCTACATCACGGCCATTCTCGCAATGAACGTCATCAAAGTTCAAAGAGTGACTTCTGACGGTCTTTAAAATTCACCCACTAGAATTCTTGACCTTTGCTTGTGAAGCGGCTGGTCTCATTATCGAGAAATGCTCGCTAGACGTTTCACAATCTCCTCAGACTGAGAGCTCTCTTCATTCTGTTATATGTATACAGGCTACAGTCACATGACATGAAGCAATAACGTAGCGCAACAGAGAGAGAGAGATGCTCTGTCCAAATAATCATCTCGTTTCCCACGCTCCCTGTGAGATCAAGCCAAGAGCAAACACAACAAAACCTGTGACAAAATTGAAATCCCTTTTGGACTGCAGCCAAAGTGAATTAATAGTGTCCCATTTTGCCATTTGAAGGGACAATAATAATAAAATGTGTATGTTTGTGCTTGTAATTTGTGAGCTATTAGAGCCGGTATTGTAGTGGAGAGGGGAGAAAAGTGAGCTTCGCCAAAGAATGTGTGTGGTGAGGTGTAGCCTCTGGCAATGCAACAATATAACCTATAGTACAATGTCCTGAGGCCTGTAGGTCAAGCTCCCCAGCAAATAGAAAGACTAACCATTTCACTCAGAGAAAATTGAACAGGTGAAACTGAATTTGACAGTTTGTCATGGAACTAAGGAAATGTGGTAATTCACAGTAGTTGACACCCGTTTGGCCTTTTAGCTCTCTATAGTGTTGTCTATAACAATGTTCTCACCTCTGTGCATCGTTAAAACCAGCCTACTGTGGATGTGACCAGTTTGGTGACTTACTGTTGTTAGACTTGAGGTCACGATGGATGACAGGAACGATGGCCTCTGTGTGCAGGTAGAGCATCCCTCTAGCAATCTGTACTGCCCAGTTGACCAAGACGTGCGGCGGGATGCGGCGCCCAGCCAGCGCTCGGCTCAGCGGGCCACCGGATGCGTACTCCATGATGAGGCACAAGTTAGGTTCCTGTAAGCAAACCCCTTTGAGGGCGATGATGTTGGGGTGAGTGAGCATGGCAAACAGCCGGGCCTCCTGACGCACGTTCTGCGCCGTCACGCTGATGTCCTCGTCTGGGTCCTGGCGGGCCGCCTTCACGGCCACCTCCAGCCCACCTCTCCACGTACCGCGATACACCTTGCCGAAGCCGCCGACCCCAATGACCTCCTCGAGGCTCAGTTCCCTGAAATCCACAGCCTCGGGTTCGAACTCCCCCACCCCCACTACGGCTGGCCCAAGCTCCCCTACCACGCCGACTCCATTGCCCTGCAGTTTCCCATATGAAGGAGGCTTGAAGGAGACATAGTTCGAGGGAAAGATTCCCACTTTGTTGTTGACCTTGCCCGCCCACCAGCCCTCGTCACCGGATATCTCAGAGTCCAGCGACAGGACTTCCACCAGGTCACCTTTGTGGAGGGTGAGCTCGTCTTTACCAGACGCCTCATAGTCAAATAAAGCCGTCCACACGGGATTGGTGAAGGTCCCTTTTTGTGATTGTTCCAGACCTTTCCAGTTCGACAGTGGGCCGCGGGTAAAAATGTTCTTCAGCGGCTCCATGGAGCCACAACGAGCAGATGTTCACACACTGGGTTTGATTCTGTATGGTTTTGAAAAGAAAGTACAATAATGTACTTTATTGTGCCTCTCTCCTGTTTGTCTGTGTCTAGTTGGCTCATCAGGGACCAATGAAATCTGTTCAAAGGCCTGGCCAACAGGAACACAACCGTGTTCAAAGACAACAGGATAAAAAATGTCTCTCATGCAACCTGACATGGACTGCATATGTTTCCATGAGAGCTGGCAACAATCAAACAGAGGCCATGGATGTGACCAGTCCTGCCAAGTGTGCCAATGTGTAAAAAGGCAGAATTGTCTCCATAAAACAAATTTCTACTCAACTGTTGTGGTGTGGTTTCTCAATGCATGGTTTGAGCACATAGCTCACTTAATTACTCTATTACTATAGCACAAATTGTCACATATTGACCAATGATGTAGGTGCTGCATCTTGAGATATGAAATAAAGGTGAACTTATTCAACTATAGCAAAACCACGACCGTGTAGAACACAGGATGGATCACATTTCAAAATGAGCATCAGGTGGTTGTAGAATATCCAGATCATTGGACAATAATAACCCAACGGGAGAGTTCAACTCCGTTTAGCTGTCCATTTTGAGTTCTGCATTTTTAGCCATGAAGTGCGGTGGCCACCATAAGCAGGAAGCGCTGAGAAGAGGAGAAGAATAGCAGGAAAGGCGCATTTAGTCCTGAGAACCCCGTGCTTTACGACAAGTTTCAACGCTTACCAACTCGCCCTAAACCATGAGCACGAATAACGGTGTCTGGCCAAAACTTCTATGCGTTCTGTCAACAAATCCCGCACCTGTTTGCGCAACTGTATCCATATTTGCTGTCTTACCCGGTGGTGACATACAATGTCTCAATTGTACACGTATGTATTTTCAATAAGAACTTGATATCCACCTAGTTCGCAACAGGAAGAGTTGTACAAACCTGCTTAGGAGTCTACGTTTTCTAAAAGAGAAACGCACACCAAAAACAAATCCTGTATTGTGCGTAACGATACTTTAGTGCCAAGCCCTGGCAAGCTCGTCGTTATTATCAATGTCATAATTAATGCATTAATATTTGTTATCATGTCCCCTCTTCCTTAAGCAGTCTTCCCTCGTCCCGTTCTCGAACCACTCTACGTCTGTGCTTACAATCAAAGAAGAGGGTGGGGTTTAGAAACTTTTTCCCAACAGGAAAAGAATCAGGGGTGTATTCATTACTTCTTGCAACGGAAACAGTTTACCGTTTAAGAACCAAACGGAAGCAAACAGACCAAACGGAACAAATCGGGGAGGGACCTACCTGAATGTGTCCAATAGAAGCTCTCGTTTTCGTTGTAAAACTTTTCCCGTTTGGAGTAAACGGTTTTGTTGCAACAGACGAAACGTTTTGCAACAAAATCGGCGAATATACCCCTGCGCCCAGATTAGAGAAACAACGCAACAACTCGCTAGCACAGTTGGTAGAGCATGGCGCTTGTAACGCCAGGGTAGTGGGTTCGATTCCCGGGACCACCCATACGTAGAATGTATGCACACATGACTGTAAGTCGCTTTGGATAAAAGCGTCTGCTAAATGGCATATATTATTATTATATTAGGATGGAGTAGGCAGTAATATGCGGACTCATTTCTAATACCCGTGTTCTGCATTTGAGGTTTTCTTGAATATCTGAGTGCCAAATAAATACGCATGTCGCACAAGGGAGCCTTATTGTCATTGGGCCGCTAATTGTTATGGGCCAAGTGTCACAATTGGATGAGGTTATACACTGAGTGTACATAACATAAAGAGACACCTGCTCTTTCCGTGACAGAGACTGACCAGGTGAATCCAGGTAAAATAAGGATTTTTAAGCCTTGAGACAATTGAGACATGACTTGTGTATGTGTGCCAGTCAGAGGGTGAATGGGCAATACGAAATATGTAAGTGTTTGTTGGTAGGTGCCAGGAGCACCGGTTTGAGTGTGACAAGAACTGCAACGCTGCTGGGTTTTTCACACTCAACAGTTTCCCGCGTGTATCAAGAACTGTCCACCATCCAAAGGACATCCAGCAAACTTGACACAACTGTGGGAAGCTTTGGAGTCAACATGGGCCAACATCCCTGTGGAACACTTTCAACACCTTGTATAGTCCCTGACCCAACGAATCGAGGCTGTTCTTTACCTTGGGGCAAATTAGTGGTCCGGTCCAATGTGCAAATGTTGGCATATAAACATTGTCATTGAGTTCATGAGGCCTATAATGGGTTACATAGTCTCAAATAATATTGTGGTTGATCATACAGTCATATGAAACGGGGATAATTGTCCTTGTCATTACTGTAGTGTAGATGGGGGAGGGGGCACCTTTGCTGTGTGCTGCTATGTGGAAACAGTGTTGGTCTTTAATAGCTTCCCTGCCCCGTGGTAGGTGCTTGTTGCTCCGCTGCTTCCTAAAGTCAACTCCCCCACCAAACACCACCCATGCATCTCCCACCACATGTATCCCCCATCGAGGCGACAGGTAGCCTTGCGGTTAGAGCGTTGGGCCAGTAACTGAAAAGTTGCTGGATCGAATCCCAGAGCTGACAAGGTACAAATCTGTCATTCTGCCCCTGAACAAGGCAGTTAACCCACTGTTCCCCAGTTGGCCATCATTGTAAATAACAATAATCTAGTTAAATTTTAAAAATGTATCCCCCACCCCATGCTACCCAGCACCGACTCATTGCTTGTGCAGGAAGGATGCAGTTGTTTTTGTGGCCTGGTGGCTAAGACAGGCCTAAGGCTACATTTATAATATGAAAGCAAACTCAGAAGATAAGGAGGGAGAAGGGGAGTAAACAGTGCACAGAGTGACAATAGAAAGAGTATTTCCTCTCTCAGTGTCTAATCAAATAAACCTCTCGCACAGATCAGACCTGTGCTGGCCTGCACTTCAATCACCTTGCCTACTCTGTTGATGACATGGCCTTGACAGGCAAAAACACACATCGGCTATGGTGACAAACGGCCATTGTTTAAAAGTGTATACACGTCATAGGAGTACTGACAACGAATGCATGGTCGGCTTGGCCATTTCTTTTATCCATGCCTGAGAGTCTGGCACACCCCTCAGGAAGTCTTTGGAGACATGAAGGCTGTTTAGAGAAATATAGATTTTCCATATAGGAATGTGAAGCCAAGAGAATGTGGGTAGCAGGGTGGGGTTGAACACAAAGGACATTCTACACTACGGTGAAGCTGTGTGCAACGTTTTGCTTATGTGCCAAGGGAATTCAGTTCATTGCCAGTTTCAATGGCCTCAATAGCAAATAGCTTACGGCATCATGGCTTGTAATGTCACCGAATTGTTTGGTAAAACATCTCATGCAGTTATGTAAAACAAAATTAAAACAATTGAAAAAGTTAGCAGTGTTTTATTGAAATCTGAACTTTATTTCACCCATACAAAATAAAAAGAATGTTAAAGTTTACATACAGCGTCAAGTTTAACTGCCTACCTTTCAACATGTCATATCAAGACAGACACGGACATTAAAACAATCTAAAAAGAGAGAAAGAACACCACGTAATACAAAGGCTAATTTTATTCCAAGTGGGCGGGGGGAGGAGGGTACGATACCTTCCTGAAAACAAATTATAGGTGAGAAGGAGTAGGGGTTTAACAACTTTAAAAACAAAGTTATGCTTCAGGAGCGTCACAGTATCTTTCAGATAAGAATAGCCAGCACAGACACTTTTGTCTTCAAGAGATTTTTTTTGGGGGGTGGGGGGTACAAAACAACATATTTCATGTCATACCTCCAAAGTAGTGACTTGTCACCCAAACTTCAAATGAACAAACAAGAACATCCAATTGGAGTTGTAAACATTAGCATAATTACATTTGAATATGGTTGAAGTAAGCAAACGGTCAAGGTCTTCATGAGGATAAATTGTCATAAAAAGTTTAATTAAAAAGGGAAAAAAATGCATTGACAAGAATTCATAACCTTTCGTAAAATACATCTCCTTACCCATTTGTTGAGGGCCTATGTAGCCTAACAATCAAACTAGTTGGAGAGGATGACCTGCCACTCTGCCAAATTCATGATAATCCTCACAGACAATAAACCTCATCTCCTTTTCCTATAGGTAAGTGCTGATCACTTTTAAAATATGACTTACTGCTGCTCTGAAATCATCAAGTAGGTGTCTGTGTGTACAGTATTCTATGAGGCTGTTAGGCTGCGCAGGGGTTCGGTTGAGATCCACAAACTAACTTGAGCAGACATTGAAAGCGGAAATGGAGTGATATGTTCTTTGAACACCAATGTCGCAAACAGAAAACACAGAGAGAGAATAACCAAAGTGCAAACTACAATGGGACTTAATAATCAAACCTGTCCTTGGGCTAGGCCAGAGCCTTTGACGCAACTGTTTTTTTTGTGTGTGTAGTCCAAATAGAACGACCACCTGTCTTAAAAAAACAACCTGGTTCAAATTCTCTCCACAATAAAAATAAGAAAAAAATTATAATTAAAACAGAATATACAACCGATTACTCTCATCTTCAGCGGTGGCAGCTGTCATGTCTACGAGCCTTACTGACAGTTGTAGACTTTTCCTGAACAATGAGCTGCATGTGAGCGTTTCCCCAGACCCAACTCTTTGTCAATGCAGCCAAACAAGAGAACAACTTATGAGAAAATGAAAGGTAAAAAGAGCGGGGGGAGCTAAGAGTCATAGTCTTCATCGTCGTCGTCATCGTCTTTGTGCGGCATGGATGGGGGAGGCGGGGGTGCGGTGCCCATCAGCGAGGGGTGGGGGGCAAAGGAGCCTAGGGACATGGCCAGGCCCCCCTGTGCGGTGCCCATGTGGAGGTACTGAGGTGGTATGGTGTCTGGGCTGTGTCACACAACAGAGAGAAGAGTCATGTTCTGGACGTGGAAAACATTGTTGAAACGTTTTGTAATTGAGAAGTAATCATTGAACTTGTCCAAGTATCAACAGATTTTTACTCTACTGGACACCACCCAGAAAAGCGAATATCTGCTTCATTTCAGTGTGTGCGTGCGTGTATTTCAAGTTTTTATTGTCGCGTGCACCAGTACAGTGAAATGCCTTTCTTGCTTGCTCTTTCCCAACAACACAGTAATCAATATCAGTAGCACAAAGAGTAGAACAAAAACACAAGTGAAATAGAAATAATAACAACAGGAGAAAGTAAGTAAGCTATATACAGGGTCAATCCCAAAACCAGATTTACAATTTACAGGGATACTGGAGTGGCAGGCAGTGTGTGTTTACCTGTGGAAACGGGATTGCGGCTGCAGGTTTGTGCTTGACTGAGAACCGTCCTCCTCATCCCCATCTGTCTCGCTATCCTCAGAGTCATCCTGTTGCCATGTCAACAAAAAGCTAAATAAGCCACACTCTTCCCTCTCAAAACTCTTCCCCATCACACCTGATATAACTTAACCTGTTACTCCTACCCCCTACTTTTTCGAACATTCTGTTAAAAATCGCGCAACATTTCAGCGCCCTGCTTCTCATGCCAAGAATATAGTATATGCATATGATTAGTATGTGTGGATAGAAAACACTCAGATGTTTATAAAACTGGTTAAATCACGGCTGTGACTATAACAGAACGTGCGTTTCATCGAAAAGCGCAGGAAAATCTGATCACTGAAAATTGGAAAATATATCAATGCGCCACTTGCATGTATTGTCTATGGGAAAGCAAATTACCTAGAGCTGAGATTGCAATTCCTACAGCTTCCACACGATGTCAACAGTCTTGTCATTTGCCTTGGCTTTGTTTCTTGGTCAAACGAAGAAGAGACAGCCCATTTCTTCAGGTCTCCGACCGGATATTTTGGTTGAGATTTACCCGGACATTATTTCCAGACGTACAGCTATAGAATACACATCGCCTCGTGATCAATTTGGTCGCTTATTAACGTTTACTAATACCTAAAGTTGCATTACAAAAGTATTTCGAAGTGTTTTGTGAAAGTTTATCGTCGACTTTTTGAATTTTAAAAAATGACGTTACGTTATAAGACGCTATTTTTTTCCGTTGATCACACAGTCTTCATAGATCGATATCTAGGCTATATATGGACCGATTTAATCGAAAAAAAGACCCAATAGTGATTATGGGACATCTAGGAGTGCCAACAAAGAAGATGGTCAAAGGTAATGAATGTTTTATATTTTATTTGTGCGGTTTGTGTAGCGCCGACTATGCTAATTATTTTGTTTACGTCCCCTGCGGGTCTTTTGGGGTGTTACATGCTATCAGATAATAGCTTCTCATGCTTTCGTCGAAAAGCATTTTAAAAATCTGACTTGTTGCCTGGATTCACAACGAGTGTAGCTTTAATTCAATACCCTGCATGTGTATTTTAATGAACGTTTGAGTTTTAACGAGTGCTATTAGCATTTAGCGCAGCGCATTTGCATTTCCAGATGTCTAGATGGGACGCCTGCGTGCCAGGTAGGAGCAAGAGGTTAAATTGGCCACCTAGCCAAACTAACTAACATTTCCCCCAATACAAGGTTACTATTACAGAAGGTAAGGTTGTGTTTAGTGACTGCCAAATGAAAGGTCAACACCGACCTCTTGCTCCGACTCTGTGTCTGATAGCTTTTTGTCTTTTCCCTTGGAGCGGGCTCCTCCGTTCTTGCGGCCTGACCCCGGCTTTCGACCTCTGCAGGACACCAAGTAAGAACACAAAGTTAAGATTTCATAATTCACATTTTCCATTGACCAAAACTTTAGGGGGCAATCAGTCGTATCCTATCCAAGTCAACAGTGGGTATCATTCAGTGTCCGTTACCTGCGTGCACCTTTTTCCCCCCCCTCTGCGTGGTTCTCCTCTCCCTCGCCCTGCATGTCTGGCACTGCTGCTACCAGGTCCTTCAGGAAGTCAAACTGCTGCTCCAGCTCAATGCACTGTTTTCTGCACACAGACACACATTGTTTAAAACATTACTTTCCCAGAGATCCAAAAGCACTGAAAGGCAAGAATGCTGACCATTACGATCTGTAGTCCTACTAACTTTTGTGACCAACACGGATAACTGAATAAATTACTTACAAGTGTGACGTTGTCATTGTTTTTGCGTTCCGGGACTGGGTGACTTGACAGGCTTTCGTCAGGAGAGACTCCAGGAACAGCTCCAAAGCTCGTGCTGGTGGTTGAATTAAGAAAAGGGAAAAGTAGCCACCAGCCGACAGGCCCAGGCAGCCATGTTTTCTTGTCTTCAATTACAGTTAGATATTTCACAACTACTCAAGAGTGAACACTAGACTGTTACTAGGCCAACAAACCCTCAAAACAGTGGGTCAAATGAATTTCATTCAACTGCACAACACAATCACAAACAATTACCCTATAAACTAAATCTCCATATTGTCATTGGCAAATAAACACATTTTTGAAATGCAGTTACTTGAAACATGCAATGAAATACAGCCAGGTGAAGCTCTCGGGCCTGATAAGGATACATATGATGACAGGAACTGCGGCAGCCACTTTGCCTATCTCTTCATCAGTCTGCATGATCTTCTTAATCCTGGCCTGTAATAGGAATGGGAAAACGTCAGTGAAAGAGCGCTTTAAAGATTATACCGCTATTAAGCATTTGCATGACTGTACTAATTGATCAATCAATCAACCACACATGAACAGCACATTGACAGTGTTTAGATGACAAGGAAACTAGGCTACAGACAGCAATGGCTGAATGTGCAACGCATAGGCCTAAACTTACCCTAGTAAAACTGACTATCCTACCGATCCTCGACTTCGGCGATGTCATCTACAAAATAGCTTCCAATACTCTACTCAGCAAACTGGATGCAGTTTATCACAGTGCCATCCGTTTTATTACTAAAGCACCTTATACCACCCACCACTGTGACCTGTATGCTCTAATCAGCTGGCCCTCGCTACATATTCGTCGCCAGACCCACTGGCTCCAGGTCATCTACAAGTCCATGCTAGGTAAAGCTCCGCATTATCTCAGTTCACTGGTCACGATGGCAACACCCACCCGCAGCACGCACTCCAGCAGGTGTATCTCACTGATCATCCCTAAAGCCAACACCTCATTTTAAATCCCTGAAGTTGGAGACTTTTATCTCCCTCACCAACTTCAAACATCTGCTATCTGAGCAGCTAACCGATCGCTGCAGCTGTACATAGTCTATCGGTAAATAGCCCACCCAATTTACCTACCTCATCCCCATACTGTTTATATTTATTTACTTTTCTGCTATTTTGCACACCAGTATCTCTACCTGTACATGACCATCTGATCATTTATCACTCCAGTGTTAATCTGCAAAATTGTAATTATTCACCTACCTCCTCATGCCTTTTGCACACAATGTATATAGACTCTTTTTTTCTACTGTGTTATTGACTTGTTAATTGTTTACTCCATGTGTAACTCTGTGTTGTCTGTTCACACTGCTATGCTTTATCTTGGCCAGGTCGCAGTTGTAAATAGGAACTTGTTCTCAACTAGCCTACCTGGTTAAATAAAGGTGAAAAAATAAATACAAATAATAATAATAAAACCCAGGGTTTCCCAAACTTTGTGCACGTTTTGTTTTTTTGCCCTGGCACTACACAGCCAATTCAAATAATCATCAAGCTTTGATCATTTGAATCAGCTGTGTAGAGTTGGGGCAAAACCCAAAACATGCATCCCTTGAGGTCCCAAGGACAGAGTTTGTGAAATGCTGGCCCATCTGTTTGCAACACCTGAGGATTTAGGTAATGAGCAGAAGTCATGCAGAGCGTAACATGGTGACAATCTTGATAGGTAGCTAATAATACCACACTAGAACTGGGAGCTATTTGTTTGTTATGGTGACGATTATATCATCTACAGGCCTATTTCTTTTGAAGCTGTACCTGTTATTCTCCGACCAAGTTCACCTAGCTGGAGACCCCCATGCACCTACTTGGTTTCAGCCCAGTCTGTTTTGGCTCATCTCAAGACAGGGAGGTCATCTACAAAGCCATCTAGCTACCTCACTCCTTCTACTGCACCTGCTGTCTCGACCTCTGAATGCTGAGCTATGAAAATGCCAACTGGCATTTACTCATGAGGTGCTGACCTGGGATTATTATTTGACCCTGTTGGTCATCTATGAGAACAATCTGGTATTAGTGGCCATTTACTTTTATCATCTCTACCTTCTGGGGTGGCCAGAAGAGGACTGGCCACCCCCCAGAGTCTGGTTTCTCTCTAGGTTCCAGCCTTTCCAGTGTTTCCTAGCCACCTTGATTCTAAAACTGCATTGCTTGCCCTCTGGGGTTTTAGGCTCGGTTTCTGTATAAGCACTTTGTGACAACTGCTGATGTAAAATGGGCTTTATTAATAAATGTTCATTGATTGACTGAGTGAGTAGCGGCAGCAGGTATCATGACATTCATAGGAG
This sequence comes from Oncorhynchus keta, assembly GCF_023373465.1. NCBI lineage: Eukaryota > Metazoa > Chordata > Actinopteri > Salmoniformes > Salmonidae > Oncorhynchus > Oncorhynchus keta. Next base: position 15,081,331 of record NC_068433.1, read on the forward strand.
GACTGGTTTGCTGACGAGCTAGCAACATCCTCTTATTTTCCATACAAGATGTGTCACTTATTTTGATGCAAATCCCAACCTAACATGGTAATACTGATTTTGGTCAATAATTAATCCAGGTCTCTCAACACAGATGGCAAGCTTGCAAATAACAATGACCACGCTAGACAGCAATGCATTTTTAATGGCCACCCTCACCTAAATAGTGGCTGGCTAACTCGTTACCACATTAGCTAGATAACATGTCGAACGATACAGCTCTTGCTGGCTAACTACTAAGTAACTAGTTAGTTTTGTCTTCTTGTATTGCAAACTAGCTAGCAACCAAGCCCAAATCCCATTCATGGGTGCACTGTTTTAGCAAACATTAGCAAGCTACTTAGCAAACGCGTTGGCAGTCCCAGCTCATATTTAGCTAGATCATTACCGTTAGCGAACTGATTAGCAAACAAAGTATCAACTTACCGGAGGGAATCTGGCGTTATATTTCTTCTTTTTGCTGGGCATTATTGAGTAACCGTGCTAGTTAACTTAAAACAATCTTCAATGGTGTGTTATTATATGTCCCTCCAACACGCACCTAAGTGGGTACCTATCGTTGGCTCCTAGCTAGCCTAGCACGTAGCAAAGTCGTCTTCTCGAGATGTTCCGCAGGGTCTCCCGGTCCGTAGGTCTCTCGCCTAAGTCTGCACACTGTCTGGTCTGGTCAAATAGACAGCACGCGGGTTTGACATAATAAACAAACACAGATTGATTATTATCAAATGACTGCCGTGTTGAGGTAAAATGCAACATGGCAAGCTATACGTGACAAAAAGCTAAAAGTGCATGATACAATTGTAATGTGGCACTATATTGGATCACTCCGTCCGTGCGGAAGGATACACCCCGAGTAAGAATTTCAGATTAGTCTGGTGTACCGGGTAGTGCTGCGGCTGACACCCTTAAATAACTGTCGGCGCACTACTTCCATCTCTTCATTTTCTCGTCTCATTCCAGCGAGGATTCGTTTGGTAAGAGCTCTATGTTAGTGTATAAGCGCATAAGTAATACCCGCAGCTAGCTAGCCTCTCCATCATGGTACGCTGCTGTCCCCCCCACTCGGTTTAGTTTGTGCTATCGCGTTTGGTTTTCGTCCTTGTTTTTATTACTAACCTGGGCGATACTTTATTTGGTATATCCCAGTATTGTGGTGCTGAAGGTTTGTCTTAGTTGTCTGTCCACCAGAACCCCCCTGGTCATAGCTCTCGGGTTCGGGGACCGCGCCTACCCCACAAGATCCGGAGACGGTATGTTTAATTTCGGCGGGCTTGCAGTTCTCCCTGAGAATGAACTATGTGTTACAAGGCGCAGTTGTCTTGACTCATGTGTGTGTTATGTAGCACTATATTGGATCACTCCAGTGTGGTATTATTTCGGGCGGCAGGATACAGTCCGAGTAAGATGTTTCAGTCCAAACACAAAAGACACCAACTGGCTGCATTCCGAACACAACACACACCTTCCCCCGTCTAAGTGGACACATGATAACATGAGGCATGATGAGTTGGCACTTGCAGGGCAAGGTTCGCTGGCAGAGGGAATTAATTTTAAATGGTCGACCTTGGCTTAAAGTTAGTTCCACGGATGTTTTCGTTCATCATGGAACCACCAGCAGCTGTGTGCTTTTATATGCGCTCAGTCAATTTTGATTGTATTTCATGTCATGGCTAGATGACAAACCATCCGCAGACATCGAATACTAGCCATCCGACGATATCGGGTAAATCGAAAATTACAATGTGTGTTGTCAGGGAAAGTTGTATGTGCTAGCCAGCATTTCCAAAAGCTAAACAAACGTCATTACGTGTTTGTGCATTAGTAGCACAATCTTGAACTTTAGATTCGTTTTTACTTACAATTGTATGGTGACTTAATCTTCAAATTGAATTATGGAACGTTTTAGGCCCTGAAGTGAACAGAATCGTACACTCTTATCACAAACGAGGCCTGAGGGGCCAACTTCCCTTGCTGTGCTAATTGTTTGGACCAGTGGAAAAGATTACAGCGAGGATTCCCACAAGGGTAAGTGGAGGGTTTGTCTTTTACGCAATTAAAATGCAGCCAGAATTTCAGATTAGTACCAGGTAGTACTGCGGCTGACCCTCTTCCTTTTGTCTCATTCCAGAGGATTTGCATGGTAAGATCTCTGTTAGTGTGGAAGTATACCTGCAAGATCAGTATCTTGGACCAGCTAGCTAACTATCCTCTCCATCAGGGTGCTCTGCTGTCCCCCCACAGAATGGCTTGTGCCATCTAGTTTGGGTTTTATCCTTGTTTTTTTTTTTACTTGAGACGGTGTACTGACCTGTGCGATACTCTGTTTTGTCTACCAGTATTGCAGCGCTGAGGGTTCGTCTTAGCTGTCTGTGACTTGTCTGTCCCCGGAACCCTCCCGGTAATAGCTTTCTGCTTCGGGGACCGTGTTTACCCCACAAGATCGGGAGACTGTTTCACTCTGGCGGGCTTGCAGTTTTCCCCTGCGTGAACTATGTGATGCGAGATGCACCGTTTCATCCTTCACAGGGCGCAGCCATGTTGCCTAGACTCTTGTGTGTTCCACGGTGAACAAGCTATGCAAAGTAGCTAGCTTAACGAGAGGTGACCATTGTAGGACTAAGCACAGTTATAAACACACTTTCCTGAAGTCCTGCCAACCAGAACCCCCACGTATAAAGCAAGAAATAAGCTATAAACGTGTGAGGTAGAATGCAATAAGATAATGAGACTAAGTATGATACTGTAGGTCCCATTCTATACTATCGTAACATGTTTACTATAGACACAGTAATAATACTTTTGGCTTCATTTTCCAGTATTGGGCTGAATTTGTTAGCCTGGCCATGGTGAGATTACACTGGTGTTTTTTATTTATTTTTTATACGTAATTGCTGGGTTGTGTTAGTTTCTGTTTTACAGTAATCTATTACACTTAAGGGTTTCAGTGTGTAGCTGTTTTTACTATAGTTCTGTTGCACTAATTTACAGTACACTGTAAATACCCCTTAATTGAAACATAACTATCTGAGTTTTTCTACAGTGTGTAGCTGGGTTTACTATAGTTTTTCTGTTGAACTACTTACAGTAGGTTACAGAGTAACTATGCTAGTTTACAGTGACTATCCTAGTTTCCCTTGGAAACTCACTTTTTAGCTATAACACTGCCTTGTTGCAGTGTGTAGCTAGGGTTATTAGTTTACCATGTTTACTTAAGTATTCAGACCCTTTGCTATGAGACTTGAAATTTAGCTCAGGCGCGTCCTGTTTCCATTGATCATCCTTGATGTTTCTACAACTTGATTGAAGTCCATTCAATTCAAAGAACGATATTTGCATACTTTAAGGGGTCTTTTTTACTGCTGTGTGCAGAAGCAAGAGTACATCTGGCGAGAATGTGGTCTGCACAACAGCCAGACTGAATTAATTCAATTGATTGGACATGATTTGGAAAGGCACACACCTGTCTATAAAGATCCCACAGTTGACAGTGCATGTCAAAGCAAAAACCAAGCCATGAGGTCGAAGGAATTGTCCGTAGAGCTCTGAGACAGGATTGTGTCAGCACAGATCTGGAGAAGGATACCAACATCTCTGCAGCATTGAAGGTCCCTAAGAACACAGGGGCCTCCATCATTCTTAAATGGAAGAAGTTTGGAACCACCAAGACACTTCCTAGAGCTGGCCTGCCCGGCCAAACTGAGCAATCTGGGGAGAATGGCCTTGGTCAGAGAGGTGACCAAGAATACGATGGTCACTCTGTTAGAGCTCGAGAGTTCCTCTGTGGAGATGGGAGAAACTTCCAGAATTACAACTATCGCTGCAGCACTCCACCAATCAGGCCTTTATGGTAGAGTGGCCAGATGGAAGCCACTCTTCAGTAAAAGGCACATGACAGCCCACTTGGAGTTCACCAAAAGGCACCTTAAGCTTCCCAGACCATGAGAAATAAGATTCTCTGGTCTGATGAAACCAAGATCGAACTCTTCGGCATGAATGCCAAGTATCACATCTGGAGGAAACTTGGCACCATCCCTACGGTGAAGCATGGTGGTGGCAGAATCATGTTGTGGGGTTGTTTTTTTTCAGAGGCAGTGACTGGGAGACTAGTCGGGATCGAGGGAAGGATTAACAAAGTACAGAGATCCTTGTTGAAAACCTGCTCCAGAACGCTCAGGACATCAGACTGGGGTGAAGGTTCACCTTCCAACAGGACAACAACCCTAAGCACACAGCCAAGACAAAGCAGGAGTGGCTTCGGGTCTCTGAATGTCCTTGAGTGGCCCAGCCAAAGCCCGGACTTGAACCCGATCAAACATCTCTGGAGAGATCTGATCGGACGACTGTTTATTTTTTTTACCTTTTTTTTACCTTTTTTTACCTTTATTTAACTAGGCAAGTCAGTTAAGAACAAATTCTTATTTTCATTGACAGCCTAGGAACAGTGGGTTAACTGCCTGTTCAGCGGCAGAACGACAGATTTGTTCCTTGTCAGCTCGGGGGTATGAACTTGCAACCTTCCGGTTACTAGGCCGACGCTCTAACCACTAGGCTACCCTGCCGCCCCACGCTCTCCGTAGCCAACGTGAGTAACACCTTTAAACAGGTCAACATACACAAGGCTGTGGGGCCAGACTGATTACCAGGACGTGTGCTCCGGGCATGTGCTTGACCAACTGGCAGGGATCTTCACTGACGAGTTGCGGTTTTGTCTTACCAGGGGTGGTGGACAGATTTGCGTTTATTGTCGAAGGAATGAGCGTTACACCAAGGCCTGTACTCTGGAGAGGGATCGATTTGGAAGTGGGGGGGGTCTGTCATGGTCTGGGGCGGTGTGTCACAGCATCATCAGACTGAGCTTGTTGTCATTGCAGGCAATCGCTGTGCGTTACAGGGAAGATATCCTCCTCTCATGTGGTACCCTTCCTGCAGGCTCATCCTGACATGACCCTCCAGCATGACAATGCCACCTGCCATACTACTCGTTCTGTGTGTGATTTCCTACGAGACAGGAATGTCAGTGTTCTGCCATGGCCAGCGAGGAGCCCGGATCTCAATCCCATTGAGCACGTCTGGGACCTGTTGGATCGGAGGGTGAGGGCTAGGGCCATTTTCCCCCCTTGTAGGTGCCTTGGTGGAAGAGTGGGGTAACATCTCACAGCAAGAACTGGCAAATCTGGTGCAGTCCATGAGGAGATGCACTGCAGTACTTCATGCAGCTGGTGGCCACCAGATACTGACTGACTTTTGATTTTGCCCCCCCTTTGTTCAAGGACACATCATACCATTTCTGTTCGTCACGTCTGTGAAATTTGTTCAGTTTGTCGTAGTTGTTGAAACTTGTGATGTTCATACAAATATTTACACATGTTAATAAGTTTATTGAAAATAAATGCAGTTGACAGTGAGGACTTTTTTTGTTTTTGCTTGGGTACCGTTTGAGGCTGCATGCTATTTTGTATACAGCGTGTTTCAAAGTTTTGCTAGCGACATTGAAATCATGGAGACTTGAGCAGTCTTAAACATTGCTAGCTGGTCAGCTACCTTAGTACAGAAACATTTCATTACTCTACTGTAAGTTGCTCTGTTCATGCAAGTAAAATGTAAATACAGAGTTCTAAACATTTATCCATGCTAACGAACTAGCTATCTGTTTAACAAAGCTACTCCAAAACAGCTTCCATCTTTGGTTGTACGATATCATTATGGGCTTTCCATGCTCTGTTGTATGCTTGTTTGGGATGAGTGCAAAGGCAGTGTTCTCATGAACAAGGTTTTATAACTTTTCATACTCAAACTAACATCCATGCTTATCTACAGGAGAATTGTGCACCCATTTGACCATTGCTGAGAACCCATCCCAGGAACCCCTTATTGAGATTCCACCATGGAGGATGTTCAGGTGGAGGAAGATGTCCCAAAGGAGGGGGCAGAGGTGGAGAACCCAGAGCCATTATCTGCAGAGAGCTATGCAGCAGAGTCCATGGCTGCAGACATGGACCCCTGGATCATATTTGACTCTCGCAAAACGCCTGCAGCTGAGTTTGACGGCTGGCTGGAGACCAACAGGCCATCACAGGTGGGGCGCTTTGGGGACGAGGAGGGGGGTAAGGGACCTGTGGGGTGGATTGCTGTGTTGGGCCCGGACCACTGCCCTACCACAGGGGACATCACTGGACTCCAGGCGAGCTGGGAGAGACTGCTGACCAGCGGAAGAACCATCACCTTCCAGACGGTGAAGGAACTGGCACTGAATCACGGGGTGCTCACCGGCAAGTGGCTGATGCACCTGGACTCAGGCTTCAAGGTGGACCATGCCTGGGAGTGTGTGGCCAGAGCAGCCCTGGAAGGGAAGATCTTCCAGACCAAGGTGAGCCCGCGCGACCCCAAGTCTGACCGTAAGCACGTCATCTGTTCCTATAACAAGGACTTCACAGACGAGAACGAGGTGATGAGGCTGGATGCAGTCATCCGGGCCACGGGGGTCAAGTGCTCGCTGTCCTTCAAGCCGGATGTTTACACTTACCTGGGTATTTATCGCAACAACCGCTGGAATCTCTGCCCCACAATCTACGAGAGCAAGTACGACCTGGAGTGTGTGCCCCGACGTTCCCACATCGTCAACAAAGTCACCAATCTGGAGGTCACCTAGGAAAGGAGTGTGGGAGGATAGTTTGCTATTGCTAAACAAGCACTTAGCCTGACTCATGGCATGTGTCCAACACTATGTTGTACAGTACTGTACTTCTGACTTGGGTTCAGTTAATTCCCTGAAGTATGGGGTTTAATATTTGAGTCCTTCCTATACATCTCGAAGCAGACTTGTTCATCGTGCTGAAATATATTTCAGATAATTTCTTGCCATAGTTCATTACAGTGTGCTTCAAGATTCAGATTATATTGTCTACATACAAGCAAAAATGTTTTAATCGATTTATTTGGTAGTGCGGCTGCCATCCACAACTCTAAACTAGAGCTTGTCACTGGTCATGCAGTGACTGAATACATGCATGTTTCATTGTGATTCTGTACATTTAACATTTACAAAGATGTCAAGGTATCTGTAATAAAAATGTCTTACCACTTTCATTGTTTGGCTTCTATGTTTTGTACTCAATGTTATCAATTACAATAATTGCCAAATAAATGTATTTTAAACATTCTGTTGTATTGTCAGTTATCCTCTACAGGATCGGTGGGTTCCCCGTGGACCGGTTGAGCTAACGTATGCTAATGAGAATTTCCCAGGGCATAGACATATCTGATATTGGCAGAAAGCTTAGATTAACAAGAATTTAACTGCACTGTCCAATTTACAATAGCTATTACAGTGAAAGAATACCATGCTATTGTTTGAGGAGAGTGCACAGTTATGAACTTAATGTTAATAATAAACCAATTAGACACATTTGGGCAGTCTTGATACAAAATTTAACAGAAATGCAATGGTTCATTGGATCAGTCTTCAACTTTGCACATACACTGCTGCAATCGTGTGGCAAATCTAAATTGTTCCTGGGCTGGAATAATACATTACCTTTCTCTTGCATTTCAAACCATAATACAAATAAAAAACAATGCGTTATTTTGTACCAACTTTTACCAGATCTGTGTTATTCTCCTAGTTCACAGTTCCACATACTTCAGTATTTCCTTGCAAATGGTATCAAGAATATGCATATCCTTGCTTCAGGTCCTGAGCTACAGGCAGTTAGATTTAGGTATGTCATTTCAGGTAACATTTTAAAGGGGCAGCTCCTTAAGAGGATTATTTATACTGTATTGAGGGACATTGTGGGAAGTGTAGTAGGCCACACGTACAATCACTTAGCAAACACAAATGTTTCAATTAATCTAATTTTCTGTCTGCATATATACTTCTACAAAAGATTATACAAGTGTCTGTTTTCAGTGAAGCAGCATTGGCTTAAGTACAGAGTTATGGTTTAATTAAACATGTTTTATTTGATGTAAAATGAACTGCAGCCGAAGTTCATATACCATACCGCAAAATGTAATAGTATCACACTGGCCTAAAAGCAAACTACACTGTGAGTGAGCATAATTGACGGGCGGAAATGATATTTGAGATACCGACTCAACTAACATCTTTTTTTACTAAGCATATCAGTGAATCTGCTACATTTCTGACATCTATAAACAATATCCTTCCTTTTCAAAGATGTATTGAAAATTACAGTGACAAGTTAATGTTAACATGGTAAAACTGTACATGACATTTTAGATATGTCACCAAGGTGAGTACTATATCGCGCATATCACCTAAGGCAGGGGTGTCACTCATTCCATTGAGGGCTGCTGGCTTTTCCTTTAAATGAAGCCATAGACAACCAGGTGAGTGCAGTGCCTTACTAATCAGTAACCTTAATTCATCAATCAAGTACAAGGGAGGAGTGAAAACCCGCAGACACTCAGCGGAATGAGTTTGACACGTGATCTAAAGCCTAAGGACATTGTCATTTCAAAGTATTCTTGTCTTGCTTTATAGTACAGTGATATTACACTACCTACACTATAGGCTAGTAATACACTTCCAATTTAAATTTTGAATGGTTTTAATGCATAGACATCTGCCTCACTCATCTACAAATATATCGGATGTCAGTCATTTCACTTCACGGAGGGCCTGCAGGTTTTTTTCCCCCTTTCAATTAAGACCTCGACAATCGGGGAGGGGAGTTCCTTACTAATTAGTGACCTTAATTCATCAATCAAGTACATGGGAGGAGCGAAAACCTGCAGCCACTTGGCCCTCCGTGGGATGAGTTTGACGACCAACCATTTTAAGGATTTTCATTGGTTGTTAGATTGGGTAACTAAACTGGGAACTTATTTTGTGCTTGTAAAAATGATTCCCTTTTTGAGAAATATTTTCCCTTTCACATACAAATGTTAAAGTTCTAAATGACAAGCTGAGAACACCACGGTTAATATTATGACCTGATTTCTAGTAAAAAATCAATCTTCTGACATTCTTCGAGTCCAACAAAACATATAGCACACAAACAAGCACAATATAATAGATGATGACAGAGCAATCATTTTGATTCTTATTTGGAGAACAACCACGACTACAAGGTGTCGAAAGCGTTCCACAGAGATCCTGGCACGTCTCCAACTTGACAGCACAAATTGGCTGGATTTTATTTGGGTGGTGGACCATTCTTGATACAAACGGGAAACTTGTGAAAAACCTAGCCGCGTTGCAGTTCTTGACACAAACCGGTGCGTCTGGCACCTACCATACCCCGTTCAAAGGCACTGAAATCTTGTCTTGCTCATTCACCCTCTGACACACACACAATCCATGTCTCAAGGCTTATAAATCCTTCTTTAATCTGTCCCCCTCCCTTTCATACACTGATTGAAGTAGATTTAATAAGTGACCTCAATAAGGGATCATAGCATTCACCCAGTCAACTCTGGACCTCAAAGACCGTGCCACTGCATTTTTTCCATTGTTCCCCTCTAACCAGGGAGAGATTTAGACCTGGGACACCAGGTGTGTACAATTATCAGGTAGACCAGGAAATCCAGCAGGCTCTGGACCTCGTAGGGTAAGAGTTGAATATCCCTGGGCTATGTAATGGAAAGAGCAGGTGTCCTTAATGTTTTGTGTACTCTGTTACATCTTCAGGCGTTGTAGGAAAGATGCAGTGTTAAAAACATCGTCAGCCTAAGTTCCATTGCTATCGGGAAACCTGGACTATCCAGTCCATACATTGACAATGATTCAAGAAGACACATTTCAAACCGTGAAGTTCTTAGGGACCAGCAGTTAATACCACTGCCTTTGGAGACTAGATACAAGCCTGGGTTTATACACAACCCAGTGGAGGTGTATCTTTAGGGGTTGACAAAAAGTGATAAATCCTTGAGTCTCGTGATTGCCCACAAACTGGCAGTTACCAGGGGTTCCCTGTAGCCCTCTCTCATATTCACTCTGTTCATCGAGTACAGGCAGGGTTCTGCAGCTGTCCCAATTAACATAGAGAAGAGCGCAAACAGCACCATCTGATTCTCGATCAGCCAGCCAAATGTATTTTCTTTGTAGTCCATTAGAATAACAAGTACAAGGGAAGTTTGGTTGGAAGGGAGCTGGGTCTCCAAAGGACAAGAGGACAGAAACGTAGTATTGCAGTAAAAATATCTGTAAAATCAGAGAGGTCTCTAAGTCTGATGTCCGGACACGAAACCGGCCTGGTTGCCACTGTTCAGGATGGACATGAGACGGTCTTCGTCCATGGAGCTGAAGACGTCCAGGTCGTCGAGGACGGCCGGCTGGCTGGAGTTGCCAGGAGAACTGTCGATCATGCCCTCGCTCTGGAGCAGGTTCACGATGCTGTTGGGGTAGTTCATCCAGGTGCTGCCGCCACAGCTGTTGTTGACCACAGGGTTGGTGGCAGGTAAGTGGCAGGGTGCCTGAGAGACCGACACCCTACTGTTCCCTGGCCCCTCTCCAGCCAGACCACTCTGGACCAGCATAGCCTGGAAGTCGTCGATGTTTATGTTATCTAGTGTCCCTGACTGGTGGACCTCAGAGAAGCTGGGGAACTCGGGTAGCTCCTCATCCACCATGGGGCCATCCACCCTGAACTGGGAATCCTGGACCCCGAAGGTAGAGGTGGGCTCTGGGGTAGCGGCTGCGCTCACTGGCTCCTGGGGACTAGCGAAGGTGGAGAAGGTGAAGCCGTGGAGGTCCGACAGGTTGACGGTGGGGAAGGCCTGTGAGGTGGCTGCAGATGCCTGGGGGTTGGTGAATCGGGCCACGGGGGTGGCTTTGTGTTGGGAGTCCAAGGTCAGGCTGTTGAGGAACTTCCAGGTCTCTGCTGGACTGGAGGAGGAGGGCTCTGCTTTGGGCTGGGTTCGGAACAGCTGGCCAGGCTGGGGGCTATCATAGTAGGGCTGGGGCTTCACAGAGGCGGCACGAGGGGGCGCCACTGGGTTCACTGCAAGAAACAAACAGTCAATACCACTGTCCCCTACCCAATGCTGTTGAATTTACAAATTAACTTAGGGTCCCTAAACAGTTATCTATGTTAACTTCTGGCCACTGATGTTACATACAGAAAGAACACCCTTAACTGTATGACGAAGAAACAGCTAAATAAGTAGGATGATTTACCAGGCTGGCTAGCTGCTGGCTTGGTGGCAACTGTTCTTCTGGCAGTGTTGAAAGGCCTCTCTGCTGGCATGGCCACTGGAATTCAAACATAAACCATCACACATTAACTCCCCCAAAACCATCAGATGACACAGCTGTCTAGTTCAGTGAGAGACATGAATCATTATAGACATCTACCTGATATGGACCCCAGCTTCAGATTCTGGAACATTCCCTCTGTCCGTTTTCGCTTCTCTATCAGTCTATATTCATCTGTATAGTGAAAAAATAAAATAATTAGCTTGTGTGAAAGGTTTTGCATGACAACCTCACAGCACACAGGAGTGTTGCCAAAAGAAACCAAACAGGTCGTCATAGTAACGAAAAGGGAAGAGACCTGGGTCGGAGGGCAGGAATTGGAAGTCCATTGGCTCGCTGACCTCGCGGTCCGAGGGTCTGCGAAGCTGCATCTTCACTTTGATTGGCTCGGTCAAGTTGGTGTCGTAGAAGGGCGGGGTACGGAACACGATGGCCACTTGCCTGTGGACATCCGCCTGGGAGAAGGTGCCCTTCCCCTCCCACGAGTCCTGGAAGAACCGTACCTCGATGTCCTCTGTGGAGGGAACAAAGAGGGTGGAAGCGGGGATGGGAAGGAGGAGGTGAGTTTCTGGCTGGGAGAATTCATTCAGCGCCAGTCCAGCTGACCTGGTAATATTTTGTAACAACATAATTGGTAGCCTACAGTTTCATGTAATACAGAGAGGAGATAATAGTCCCTTCGTTCTACGTTTGAACAATTAAGTGGGCTTATACACAATACTATCAAATGAGTCTCAATTAGCTAAGTGGTTACCAGTAGGCTTATTCACAATGATTTCAAATGGATGTCTGGCAAAGAGGAACTTCAAAAGAGTCCACACACTAACAGGAGAACAAAGCCGTTGAATGAAGGCAAAAAATAACTAACAGGCTCAACACAATAGCAACCAACAACAATTGGAGTGTTTGTGTCAGACAAACCTTTTTGCACTTTGTCACAGAGTAAGAAGATCTCGTCCCCTCCTCTGCAGCTCCCAGAGTTTCTGTTCACTCGACAGATCTTCAATTCTGCTGTGTTGGGTGCTCCTGTGAGAGAGAGAGATGGGAGTGAAGGAGCGTTAAGGGCCACAGCACCTGTCTAGTTCATGTTTATAAATGAGTGAAACTGACAGAGTAAACAGTGGAACAGGAACAGCCTGGACAGAACAGTGACAGATGAGGGAGCTAGTGTGTAGTCAGTGAGTGTGTGTGTGTGTGTGGCAGACTCACTATTGTCGTAGATGGGCTGAGACACCACGGGCTCCAGAGGGTGAAGTTCACCGGTAGGTAGAGTGATCGAGGCCTGGAAACAAAGCCTCACTGCATTCAGGTCAAACTCCTCCTCCCACACCTTCGCCTCGGGAACTACCGCCAAAACACAACACAGTCAGTCACAAAGCCAAAGGGTGTGGCATCTGGGATTGGCTATTTGGCGTTGACAAGTGATAAAACAAAAATCGATAGTTACATATCTCAATATTTTTCTCATGCTACAGCAAACATATAGTGAGCAATATGTTTGTAACATCAAATTGCAATATCAAACTCAATATATATAGAATCGTGAGAATCACAAAACATATCGTATCGGCACATAAGTATCGTGATAGTATGAGGTATCTGGCAATTCCCAACGCTAGCATTGACTGTATCGTGTCATGGTCACAGAGGACAAATACATTACTATTCACACAATATTATTGGATTAAACCAAGGTTAACAAAACATGAAAATGAGATTGGATGAGTTAATATGTGCATAACAGTCAATGTTATGACAATGGACCGACTGTGTGTGTCTGTCTGTACTCACTGTTGAAGGGGTTGTTTTGGGTCTGCAGTCTACAGGAAACTGCTTCGTTCACATCCTTTTTCTTCACACACTGAATGCCCAGGTTCTGAAAACTGAGATCAGACAGTGAGAGGAGTCAGAGTGAACGTGTGTGAAACTGAAATAGAGATCGACCACAAGAGGGTGCTTCATTCAACCACGCTCTGGTTCTAGTCTTTAAAAAATCATGACTATGTGAAACAACTTTTCCTGACCTAAATGGTCATACAAATGATTAACTGGTAATCTTTTGGTCATCCAAGTATATGTCTTCTATCACACTCACACACAGCTGTGTACCTGTGTACTCGTCTCTCCTGCAGGTCTGCCTCATAGTAGCCATGTTTGCAGTCTTTCCCCACCAGCTCGTGCGGGTGGGGCTTGTGAGGCGGGTTCTTGGTCACCAAGGAGACACGGACACGCAGGGGACCATTGTAGTTGTGCACCTGCATGGAAGAAAACCAGGTTAGGAGGATGTGTGCCATCACCCGCCACAAAATCTCCACCACTTCCTTTCCTATGTCAGAAAGCAAGGTGGGTCATGTCTAGATGGGATACAGCTTCTGTCAAATTTGACATAAAAAATATATTTTTTTTTACATTTTAGCTAACCCTAACCCTTTTCCTAACCTTAATTTGACACATTAATTAACCTAACCTGCTGTGTAAGGTATCATAAACCTGCTTTAAAAAAGTCCATTTTAACAAAAGCTAAAGACTAAACCCCTGTTGTGTAGTAGTAAAACAGACAGCTATGGTTATAACTAGACAAAATGGCTAATTTCCATAACACATTGCATAATCATTTGTCCATCAACTACAGTATATTAGAATATATGGTGAACGCAGCCATGGTTTTGAAGGTCTCTGAACGTCTCAATAAGCTACAGTGCAAATAAAGCATGGCCCCTTAATACATAGTTAGCTCAGTGTGCCAATTATGTGTCATTTAAGGGTGGCCTAACCTTGATGGCGGGGTGTGTCTTGGTGGTATCGTTGCTCTTCTCTCCCGGGATGCTGCCCGCCGAGCGCCCCTCACACTTGTACCTGAACCTCATGCCTCTCGGCTTGGGCTGCTCAATGATCTCTATGAAAGAATTCCCTGCAGAGAGAGAGAGAGAAATACACTGTGACCTTCATTCCAATGGGATCTCATTACTATCTCAATGTGACTGATTGGCACACATTCGCAATCAATGTCTCAATTGTCTGAAGGCTTCAAATCCTCATTTAACATATCTCCTCCCCTTCGTGTACAGTGATTGAAGTTGATTTCAGTGTATTCATGGATGCCAAGGGAAGACGGGCTTTTGTCTCTGTGTTTCATCATTTTCCTTCAATTCGCAAGGGGCTGAATGGGTCTCGCCGGAGAAAGCATCCGAGCGGGCAAAACAGCACCCCTCTGTCTCTGTATGTGTAGGCCATCTATCTGATGCTGTCTGGTCAAAAAGAGTATGACATTGTTGCCGCCTGTAGCGTTGAATTTAAGGGAAGCTAGCGAGCATTTGGCCTCCCTTGATGAATAAAAAAGTATTATATAATAGCCATTCAGCGTTGAACTAAACTGAGTGAGCTCAACTGTGAATCTATTGTCTGCTCCTGTTGAATTATTAAACCATAGGTTAATTCCATGTTGTCTGCATCTGAGTCTTACCTTCACACCAGATAGATAGGGATTTGGACATGTGGTTTTACTTAATTCTCCGTATTGGCCAATGATTATAACGGCAATTCTGATCCAGCCATAAATTCATACATTGTGCCCCTGGCCTGAGACGATGGAAGTTCAATATGTAGCTAGATGTAGAAGGCTAATGTTATCTAGCTAACGTTGCCCATTAAAGGAAGTTAGGCTAGCGAGCAAACATTTTAGCAAGGTAGCCTACGACAACAAAAATTGTAAGATTGAAGTGAACTGTATCACCTTTTCGTCAACATGAAAAGAGTGGAGGATGGCATTGGCATTTCTCAAAAGGGGGGTGAGTCAACATGTTTTTTCTACTTGCACGAACACACACGAACACACACACACAGAAATCAGAACCATGGACAGCCACACCCCTGAACAGGCAGTTAACCACTGTTCCTAGGCCGTCATTGAAAATAAGAATTTGACTTGCCTAGTTAAATAAAGGTCAAATAAAATAAAAAAATGTAGCTTACTTTGATTGGACTAAATAGTTTTGGTATCTTACCACTGTACTGGACTAAGCATAACTGATTTTATGATGATGAAATGGTGCTGGAATAGTGGAGGCAGCTCCTGTTTCTTTGCAACTTGTGGTAACTCTCTGTGGTTCTAAATCAGTAGGTGTATAGTAGTCCGAAAATGTCGGAAACATGAACTTGCTTGACCATGCTGTAGGTCATGTTACTGTTGCTCTCCGGTTATGTGATGAAAGAAAAACATTTCTGGCTTGGCTTCCCCAGTGATTTTACCCAGTGGTTTCATCTACTGCTGGATTTAACAGCAGACATCAATAAGGGAATCATACAGTACCAGTCAAATGTTTGGAATCACCTACTCATTCCAGAGTTGATTTATTTGGACTATTTTCTACATTGTAAAATAATAGTGAAGACATCAAAACTATGAAATAACATGTAGAATCATGTAGCAACCAAATAAATGGTAAACAAATAAAAATATATTCATATTTGAGATTCTTCAAAGTAGTCACCCTTTGCCTTGACAGATTTGCACACTTGGCATTCTCTCAACCAGCTTCATGAGGTAGTCACCTGGAATGCATTTCAATTAACAGGTGTGCCTTGTTAATTTGTGTAATTTCTTTCCTTCTTAATGTGTTTGAGCCAATCAGTTGTGTTGTGACAAGGCAGGGGTGGTATACAGAAGATAGCCCTATTTGGTAAAAGACCAAGTCCTTATTATGGGAATACCAGCTCAAATAAGCAATTAGAAATAACAGTTCATCATTACTTTAAGACATGAAGGTCAGTCAATACGGAACATTTCTTTAACTTTAAAAGTTTCTTCGAGTGCAGTCGCAAAAACCATCAAGCGCTATGTCCTCTTATGAGGACAACCACAGGAAAGGAAGACCCAGAGTTACCTCTGCTGCAGAGGATAAGTTCATTAGAGTTACCAGCCTCAGAAATTGCAGCCCAATAAATAATTCTCATCATCAACTGTTCAGAGGAGACAGCGTGAATCAAGCCTTCATGATCAAATTGCTTCAAAGAAACCACTACTAAATGGCACCCTCTTACAATTTCTGGTTGCAACAACCAATCATATCGTCGTCTGCAACCAAGAAGTAACCAAGAATTGCACTGCCCAACCAATCCGAGACGCCAGTGCAACCAAGAAGTAACCAAGATTTGACCAATGAAGATAGAGCTATGGCAGGACCTTTAAACGCTAGAAGAGGACCATGGAAAAATATATTTCCTCTCAGGTCATTTTGTTTGAGTTATCTTAAGTAATGTTAGCTACCACTTTTCATCATCATCAATTGGAATATCTAGCCGGTAAAAATATCTAGCTGGTTAAACCGTTAACGGTTAACAAGATTTACTGTGTAGTTACATTAATGCTATCTAACTATTTAGTAAACTGGTGTTTTGACACTGGCACAGTTTATCGAAGTAAACACCTGTGCTCGTCTGGGCCTCTGTCCATGATCTCCACACCTGTGTCCGCCAGGGCCTCTGTTCATGATCTCCACACCTGTGCTCGTCTGGGCCTCTGTCCATGATCTCCACACCTGTGCTCGTCTGGGCTTCTGTTCATGATCTCCACACCTGTGTCCGCCTGGGCTCTGTTCATGATCTCCACACCTGTGTCCGCCTGCTGCTGTTCATGGTGTCCGCTGTTCATGATCTCCACACCTGTGTCCGCCTGGGCTGCTGTTCATGATCTCCACACCTGTGTCCGCCTGGGCCGCTGTTCATGATCTCCACACCTGTGTCCGCCTGGGCTGCTGTTCATGATCTCCACACCTGTGTCCGCCTGGGCCGCTGTTTATGATCTCCACACCTGTGACCGGCTGGACCTCTGTCCATGATCTCCACACCTGTGCCCGGCTGGGCCTCTGTTCATGATCTCCACACCTGTGCCCGGCTGGACCTCTGTTCATGATCTCCACACCTGTGTCCGCCTGGGCCGCTGTTCATGATCTCCACACCTGTGTCCGCCTGGGCCGCTGTTCATGATCTCCACACCTGTGTCCGGCTGGGCCTCTGTTCATGATCTCCACACCTGTGCCCGGCCGGACCTCTGTTCATGATCTCCACACCTGTGTCCGCCTGGGCCGCTGTTCATGATCTCCACACCTGTGCCCGGCTGGACCTCTGTCCATGATCTCCACACCTGTGCTCGTCTGGGCCTCTGTCCATGATCTCCACACCTGTGCTCGTCTGGGCTTCTGTTCATGATCTCCACACCTGTGTCCGCCTGGGCCGCTGTTCATGATCTCCACACCTGTGCCCGACTGGGCCTCTGTTCATGATCTCCACACCTGTGCCCGGCTGGACCTCTGTCCATGCTCTTGACCCCCTTGGCCGACACCGGTGCCCAGCTGGACCTTTGTTCATGATCTCCACACCTGTGCCCGGCTGGGTCTCTGTCTTTGAATTCCACACCTATGCCCGGCTGGGTCTCTGTCTTTGAATTCCACACCTGTGACCGGCTGGGTCTCTGTCTTTGAATTCCACACCTATGACCGGCTGGGTCTCTGTCTTTGAATTCCACACCTATGCCCGGCTGGGTCTCTGTCTTTGAATTCCACACCTATGCTCGGCTGTCCTTCAGTCAGCCCCGTCCTCTGATCCTTACGGGCTGGGCATTCTGATGGAGCCAGTGATCAGTCGCTCTCCATTTTCAGTCAATTATATATAATTGTAATTATTTGTGTTCAACTGTTTGTCCCTCTGTGGTGTTTATTTAACTGTTTAAACAGCATAATTTGTCATTTATGTTTTTCTCAACAGTATTATCTCCTTCCTTTTAATTCACTCTGAGCACAAAACCCCTTAGCTGAATTCTGTAATTACATTTTGATCAAGTGTCAGTCTTTGAATGCTCCATTGTATATACTATTTAATGTTCCTGCTCGTGTGCCTTGTGCACTGATTTCAAACAATTAGAATATATTTGTCATTCTCACGTCTTCCTCCAATTCTGTGTCTTGAATTACTTTCTTGATTTACAATCAAAACAATTTAGCCAACATTACGTGTTCAATGTGAACTTGATATTAAATGTAAAGATTAAGCCATTTCTCTTTTTTTTTAGATAAACAAGATTTAACTCCTGTGGTGTTTAGGCTTAACACATTTAGGCTCCCCTTTTTTAAGTTTGATCCTGTAGAGGGTGAGCTGTTTGACAAAAAGAGACGGGTTTTCATAAGGTAACCTTATGGGTGATGATGACAGATTTACGGGCTAAGAGGAACAATGATTGTCGGATGAAGCTCGATGCTTTTCTCCTTTCAGATTGTCACGGGAAGGAAAATAAAGCATTAAAAAAAACAATTAAAAGCTAAATACAGCAGCCGTGTCGGGGTTCGATACAGGGTCGACATCGGCTAGTATGTTCATTCTTGGTAGAAAATGCACCCCGAATTCGCTACACTTGTTAATTCCTGGTGGCACATCCTCGACTGATGAGCTATATCCTTGGAGCACCAATAAGAAGAAGAGACTTGCGTGGGCCAAGAAACACGAGCAATGGATGTTTGACCAGTGGAAATCTGTCCTTTGGTCTGATGAGTCCAAATTTGAGATTTTTGGTTCCAACCACCATGTCTTTGTGAGATGCAGAGTAGGTGAACGGATGATCTCTGCATGTGTGGGGGTGCTTTGCTGGGGACACTATCAGTGATTTATTTAGAATTCAATGCACACTTAACCAGCATGGTTACAGCTGAGCGCAAACCAGATAGGATATCATTTATTTTTCAACAGGACAATGACCCAACACCCCTCCAGGCGGTGTAAGGGCTATTTTACCAAGAAGGAGAGTGATGGAGTGCTGCATCAGATGACTTGGCCTCCACAACCACCCAACCTCAACCTAATTGAGATGGTTTGGGTTGAGTTGGACTGCAGAGGGAAGGAAAAGCAGCCAACAAGTGCTCAGCTCAGCATATGTGGGAACTCCTTCTAGACTGTTGGAAAAGCATTCCAGGAGAAGCTGGTTGAGAGAATACCAAGAGTGTGCACAGCTCTCATCAAGGCAAAGGGTGGCTACTTTGGAGAATCTCAAATATAAAATATATTTGGATTTGTTTAACACTTAGTTGTTTACTACATGATTCCATGTGTGTATAAAGAAAAACCCTTGAATGAGTAGGTATGTCCAAACTTTTGACGAGTACTGTAGCTTTCACCTGGATTCACCTGGTCAGTCTATGTCATGGAAAGAGCAGTGTATGTATATCAGTATGTTTCAAAATAAAGCTGATGCTTCACGTGAATACAGTAATGATAAGGGAGAAGCCATAAAGTGAACAGAGACAAACAGAAAACAGGTCAACAGCGTGATATAACTCTCCTTACCTTGGTTCAAAGGGGGCTGTCCCCATCCATACATTCCTATGGAGATGGAAGAAATTGACAAAAAAAAACATTTACTAGAACAAATAAGTCAGTAAGATACAACTATCAACCAAAATCCACAACCCATAATTCCCCTCAACTATTCTCAGATGAGAAAAGGCAGACAAGAACTGCTAACGTTGAAGATCACAACAGCTTCGTGGTACAAATTCAGCTCCTTCTCCATAAGCAGAAGGGTGTTAACTAAAAGTAGAAGTTAAAGGGGGGAAGTTCACCCTCAACTCCTACCCTATGAGGTCTGGAGCTTGATGGTTTTCTGTTCTACCTGATAGTTCATTGCTCCCACCTGGTGTCGCAGGTCTAAATCAGTCCCTGATTAGAGGGGAACAATGATAAAATGCAGTGGAACTGGCTTCGAGGTCCAGAGTTGAGTTTGAGGGCCCTGGACCCTTCAAAAACCATAACGTGCACCCCTTGGGGTCCTGAGGACAGAGTTTGGGAACACTGATTTGGATGTAGCTTATCAGATAATTCTACCCCCTATTTTCGCATTGAAATCCAGGAAGTACATTCATGTGTTCCGCAAGTCGGGTCGTCACTAGTTACCACAGCCACAAAGTCATAAAACCTGCCTATCTCTACAATTTATCTTCTTAAAATGTGATGTTAATTATAACCTTAACCTTAAAAGTAGCATTTTTATATAAAAATACAGAAATAAATACTCAAGCAATGGACCTACTAACTGTCTGGGGTGATGACTAGGCAAGTGTTATAAACGGCCTAGGAGTGTTTTGGGGTGAACTCCCCCTTAAATATAACTTATTATTTATTTTTTATTTAACCTTTATTTAACTAGGCAAGTCAGGTTAAGAACAAATTCGTATTTACAACGACAGCCTAGGAACAGTGTGTTAACTGCCTTGTTCTGGAGAAAAACGACAGATTTTTACCTTGTCAGCTCGGGATTCAATCCAGCAAAATGCTCTAACCACTAGGCTACCTGCTGCCCCAAATACCTGGAATGCAAAGCTAAATGCATTGAAAACAAAGGAGGTTCCTCTAAAACACAATAGCAGGCAAGGTATAACGGCTCACAACGTCTGAGTGAACTGCAGATGAATAAAGTAAAGTAAACACAGAGAAAATAAAGATTGTCAGATTACCGTTATTTTTACCACCTGACAACACTTCTATTGTGTCTGAAATAGTTCAATAGTGCAGTGGGTTTATAGAACACATCTAAAATACAGACGTTTTCTAGTTCATGGAAAAAGGACTGGAAACTGTGTTTCTCCCTTGATAGTCTATGGTCGATTCTGCATCAACTGGGTAGACAAGATTGATTACACATGGTGTCCCTTGTGTTGTAGCTTTGATGATTGTATAGTTAACTTTGACAATGAGGTTCAACTCCTGATAAAACAGTATATTACTCAATATTCAGACTCATTTTTAAACCCATGTAAATAATGCAGCAGGAACGAATACATGTTTAACTTAGGCTATATTGACAAGAAGTTGATTAATTAGTGAAAGTGGGTGCTCATCAAATCAAATGTGTTTATAAAGCCCGTTTTACATCAGCAGATGTCACAACGCGCTTATACAGAAACCAAGTCTAAAACCCCAAACAGCAAGCAATGCAGAAGCCCACTGTTACTAAACTAAGGCCATCTTCAAAGCGAAAGTAACGCCCTGGCGACGCAGTTCACACACCCAGTGCCTTTATTATTTCAATGTGCCATCACCGACTGTCCCACACGTGACATATTACAATAACGTTTGCTTTTTGTGAGGGGCAAATGTGTGTGAGACGCGCCTTGCGCATGCATGTGTGTTGTCCATTCCTCCGTGTTGTTGTAGCACTGATTTGGCTACAAAGTATCCAGCTTGTTGACGTTCGACCTTCAAGCCCATTAGGTACAATGTAACTTTGAGTCACATTGTTGTTGCGTTGCTTTATTAACCTGTTATTAACTAACCTATCGGCGCAAAACCCTCGCTATGACGACGTATAACGATTTCCTAAATGTCATACATTGTAAACATTTAGGCATTAAACATACAGCTACATCTATCAAATAGACATATGCAATGTTGTGTAAACACTATGACGTCACTTCGGGGACATTGTCCCCTTATTAATTAGGCTAAGCGTCAACAAAGTTGTATAATTGGTCAAAAAAGTGAAATATCTCCCTGCGGCTAAAGTCAAATATATCGGAGAACCGCGTAGCCTAGGCCTCCTGTCGCACTACCCTAGTGTTGGGATAAAAAAGGCATCCATAATATGCATAGGCTACTGATAGCCTATACAGCTTCAATGTCACGAAGGATCACGTTCTACTAGATATGATGTAAAATAATACATCTATAAAAGATGTGGGCCTATCTCAAACCATGTCCAACTTCCTAGTAGGCTACAGTGCTGGCAAGTCGCGGACAGTGATCTCCATTATGTTGTATTGACTCCTCCTGCGGTAGTACAAAACCAATGGTATCGGGGCTTCCCCCTTGTGCGCAAACAAGTTGCTAAGCTTCACACGAGACTCGAACATGCATTTACTTTGAGGATCAGTTTGTAAACAAACTTACCATCCATTTCCGAATTCTACTTCTGCCACGTTGGTTATTGGAATAGCCTTTCCCCTCGGGTGTTTGTCCTATGATAACAGGCAAATTTGTAAACTTGTCGTGACAGATCGCTCTTTAGCCACCTCCGCCTTGAAGTCTCCAATGCAACTTGCCACCACCCTCTAAAATGGGGCGGAAATACCCAAATGACGTAAAGGAACAGAAAATGTATATTGGTTTCGTACAGTCATAACACATTTAAAGTTCAAAACAGTCACAAAGACCGACTGTGAGATTGAGTGCAATTTAACTGCGTCTTTGTAGCCACTATGTAGCGCAAATTTGACAATAAAGTAGGCATATCAACAATATTTATATTCTGTTGATATGTTCAATCTGAGTCAATGGAGAATAATTATTTCAACATAGTAAAATACAATGGTTTGGTATCCTGTCTTGTAAAGTCCAGTTGTTCCCAAACGGTGCGGTGCATCCAGAGAGGATGCGCAAATATAACACATATATACAGTACCAGTCAAAAGTTGGACACACCTACTCATTCCAGGGATTTTCTGTATTTTCACTATTTTCTAAATTGTAGAATAATAGTGAAGACATCAAAACTATGAAGTAACACATATGGAATCATGTAGTAACCAAAAAAGTGTTAAACAAATCAAAATATATTTTATATTTGAGATTCTTCAAAGTAGTCACCCTTTGCCTTGATGAAGGCTTTGCACATGCTTGGCATTCTCTTAACCAGTTTCATGAGGTATTCACCTGGAATGCATTTCAATTAACAGGTGTGCCTTGTTAAAAGTTAATTTGTGGAATGTCTTTCCTTCTTAATGAGTTTGAGCTAATCAGTTGTGTTGTGACAAGGCAGAGGTGGTATACAGAAGATAGCCCTATTTAGTAAATGACCAAGTCTATATTATGGCAAGAACAGCTCAAATAAGCAAATAGAAACGACAGTCCATCATTACTTTAAGACATAAAGGTCAGTCTTTGAAAGTTTATTCAAGTGAAATCGCAAACACCATCAAGCACTATGATGAAACTGGCTTTCATGAGGACCGCCACAGGAAAGGAAGACCCAGAGTTACATCTGCTGCAGACACATCTCAACATCAATTGTTCAGAGGAGACTGCGTGAATCAGGCCTTCATGGTTGAATTGCTGCAAGGAAACCATTACTAAAGGACACCAATAAGAATAAGAGACTGGCTTGGGCCATGAAACACAAGCAATGGACATTAGACCGGTGGAAATCTGTCCTTTGGTCTGATGAGTCCAAATTTGAGATTTTTTGTTCCAATTGCAGTGTCTTTATGAGACGCAGAGTAGGTGAACGGATGATCTCTGCATGTGTGGTTCTCACCGTGAAACATGGAGGCGGAGGTGTGATGGTGTGAGGGTGCATTGCTGGTGACACTGTCTGTGATTTATTCAGAATTCAAGATACACTTAACCAGCATTGCTACCACAGCATTCTGCAGCGATACGCCTTCCCATCTGGTTTGCGCTTAGTGGGACTATCATTTATTTTTCAACAGGACAATAACCCAACACACCTCCAGGCTGTGTAAGGGCTACTTGACCAAGTTTCCATATGTGTTATTTCATAGTTTTGATGTCTTCACTATAATTCTACAATGTAAAAAAAGTAAACATAAATAAAAACCCCTGAATGTGTAGGTGTGTCCAAACTTTTGACTGGTACTGTATATATTTTAAGGAACTCAGTTTGCCTTTCAACTCTCGAAAGGTGTAATAATAGAATGCACAAGGTGCAATGTTTAAATTGGGTGTGTATCACCAGTTTTCCTCTTGCCCTGTCAGTCATTGCATACCTTAGAGGGCTATTAATAACTTGTCAGAAATGTCCAGATCAACTAGCCTATGTCAGCTACGTTGTTTAGTCCATAGATTTTGTAGACATGGCAAAATGTATAGAATTGCAAGAACATTTTCTTTAAAACTGCAATATTTTTCGGCACCCCATAGCAAAATGTGTATAATTGCAGGAAATAAGCTTTAAACCTGCAAAAATGTCTCTCCGCCAACAAGGGTGTGAAGAGTTTGTGTCATGAACAGTGCTTGTGCCCGTAGAAATAGACAATGCTGGAAGGGGGGCCTGAGTGAAGCATTTTAGGGATCCCTGTTAAAAGGTACACAACTCGCCTACAGGGGCACGGATGTCCATTTGACGTCTATTCCCTGTTGGTTCAACATCATTTAATTGAAATTATGTTGAAACAACGTTGATTCAACCCGTGTATGCCCAGTTTAAGGCCAGTGGTCTACCTGCATGTGGTTTCATTATTTTGTTCCTTAAACAATTTGTCCATAAAAAGGCCAATTACCTATAAACTATATTTAGTTTGTTGTACATGTAGGCTACACAGTGGGGAGAACAAGTATTTGACACACTGCCGATTTTGCAGGTTTTCCTACTTACAAAGCATGTAGAGGTCTGTAATTTTATCATAGGTACAATTCAACTGTGAGAGACAGAATCTAAAACCAAAATCCAGAAAATCACAATGTATGATTTTTAAGTAATTAATTAGCATTTTATTGCATGACATAAGTATTTGATACATCAGAAAAGCAGAACTTAATATTTGGTACAGAAAGCTTTGTTTGCAATTACAGAGATCATACGTTTCCTGTAGTTCTTGACCAGGTTTGCACACACTGCAGCAGGGATTTTGGCCCACTCCTCCATACAGACCTACAGATCCTTCAGATTTCAAGGCTGTCGCTGGACTTTCAGCTCCCTCCAAAGATTTTCTATTGGGTTCAGGTCTGGAGAATGGCTAGGCCACTCTAGGACCTTGAGATGCTTCTTACGGAGCCACTCCTTAGTTGCCCTGGCTGTGTGTTTCGGGTCGTTGTCATGCTGGAAGACCCAGCCACGACTCATCTTCAATGCTCTTACTGAGGGAAGGAGGTTGTTGGCCAAGATCTCGCGATACATGGCCCCATCCATCCTCCCCTCAATACGGTGCAGTTGTCCTGTCCCCTTTGCAGAAAAGCATCCCAAAATAATGATGTTTCCACCTCCATGCTTCACAGTTGGGGATGGTGTTCTTGGGGTTGGACTCATTCTTCTTCCTCCAAACACAGCGAGTGGAGTTTAGACCAAAAAGCTCTATTTTTGTCTCATCAGACCGCATGACCTTCTCCCATTGCTCCTCTGGATCATCCAGATGGTCATTGGCAAATTTCAGACGGGCCTGGACATAAGCTGGCTTGAGCAGGGGGACCTTGCGTGCGCTGCAGGATGTTAATCCATGACGGCGTAGGGTGTTACTCATGGTTTTCTTTGAGACTGTGGTCCCAGCTCTCTTCAGGTCATTGACCAGGTCCTGTCATGTAGTTCTGGGCTGATCCCTCACCTTCTTCATGATCATTGATGCCCCATGAGGTAAGATCTTGCAAGGAGCCCCAGACCGAGGGTGATTGACCGTCATCTTGAACTTCTTCCATTTTCTAATAATTGCGCCAACAGTTGTTGCCTTCTCACCAAGCTGCTTGCCTATTGTCCTTTAGCCCATCCCAGCCATGTGCAGGTCTACAATTTGATCGACTGTCTGGTCTTTGCCATTGTGGAGAGGTTGGAAACTGTTTAAATGAGTGTGTGGACAGGTGTGTTTTATAAAGGTAACGAGTTCAAACAGGTGCAGTTAATACATGTAATGAGTGGAGAACAGGAGGGCTTCTCAAAGAAGAACTAACAGGTCTGTGAGAGCCGGAATTCTAACTGGTTGGTAGGTGATCAAATACTTACTGTATGTCATGCAATAAAATGTAAATGAATTACTTAAAAATCATACAATGTGATTTTCTGGATTTTTGTTTTAGAAATAATAAAAAATACTTGTTCTCCCCATTGTATATATTGAACAAAACTATCAATGCAACATGTAAAGTTTTTTATTCTAAAATGTTGTGCTCAAATTTGTTTACATCCCTGTAAGTGAGCATTTCTCCTTTTCCAAGACAATCCATCCACCTGTCAGGTGTGGCATATAAAGAAGCTGAATAAACAGCATGATCATTACACAGGTGCTGGGAACAATAAAAGGCCACTCTTAAATGTGCAGTTTTGGCACACAACACAATACCACAGATGTGTCAATTTTGAGAGAGCGTGCAATTGGCATGCTTTTTCTACCATACGCCGTCTCCAATGTTTTAAATAATAATAATAAAGCCCCTTTGTGGGGGAAAAGTAATTTTTGATTGACTGGCTCTGGCCCCCCAGTGGCTGTGCCCCTGCCCAGTCTTGTGAAATCCATAGATTAGGGCCTGATGAATGTATTTCAATAGACTATGTCCTTATTTGTACTGTAACTCGGTAAAATTGTTGAAATTGTTGCATGTTGCTTTTATATGTTTGTTCAGTATATATAACACAGATTGGTAACCTATACTGTCTTGGATAGAGGTAAAAGATAAAGTCACCAGTGCCACAGTGTACAAATTTATACTGGTGCACTATTCCGGCTTTTGGATCATGCAGCGCGCCATGTGGCCAGAGGGAGGCACCAAAAGTCATATTTGGTATCGACAGTTGACCCATCGCCCTCTCGAGTCTCCGAAATCTCTCGTGGTCAGACTACAAAAACATAATGGCACCGTTAATCGAGCATCTGACAAATTACGCGACACTTTCAGTTCTCAACTCCAAGAGAATCAAGAATCCCGTTGCAGGAGTAATAAAAACAAGCCAGTTTACAAGATTTCCAGTAATTTCAATCAATTAAATTCACTCATTTTGAAGTGATTTACAAATAGACTACTGAGATGTTTTATATGTGAGGGGAAAAAAATCCTACAACATTATAAGCATTACACAATGAATTAAGAAATTGTAAATTGCAATTCCCCTTACTGAAATATGGCCATGGCTAATCATCATTATGCATAGGCTTTTATTGTATTTAATTCAATAGGTTATTTGGCTATTTCTGCATACTGGTTATTAATCTATAACACACAGACACTAGCATACACCTATTATGATTAGTCCTACATGTTCTTAGCTGTGTTATTGCCATTGAACCTGTGGCATTATAGGCCTACAGTATAGGTCTACAGTGTTTTCCCAGTACAAAACACCTTCGGGCAGAGAGACCCGGGAACGTGCATTCCGCTGGCTGTGAGTCGGCGGCGGTGTTTATGCGGTGCCTTGCCAGGGACTGTGGCAGCAGTAAGCAGTGGAGAGAGAGAGTGCTGTTTGAGAGCACCACCCACTACAGAAATGGCGGAGGGGGAATTGGACGTCGACTCGCTGATCGCCCGATTATTAGAGGGTGAGTGTATCATAGCTTTTATATTTTTAAAATCACATTTCAAATCAGGGGGCTGGCCATTGCGTTGCGGTTTAAAACACTGTCCTTGCGGTGGAGGCCCTGGTTCGAGGGAAGGGGAGACCGGGGTGTAAAATCGCTAGCCAAACAGTTGCTAAAACGAGTGTTTCTATTGGACAAATTCAGGAAGGTCCTTCCCCGTTTCGTTCCGTTTGATTTCGTTTAAGAAACGTTTTGCAACAGAATAGACGTAACGAATACGCCCCCGGAGTTTAAGCGTATAGGTTTAGCTGTAGTGAAAGGATACTTCAACATTTTGGAAATTAAAACCTTTATCTACTTCCCCAGAGTTAGATGAACTCGTGGATACCATTGTTATGTCTCTGCGTGAAGTTTGAAAAAACATTTCTGTTAGCACAATTGTCTCTTGTTTGCGGTTTAAAGGAAGTTACTAACTAGAGTTATCGCAATGACTTGAAGTCTAAGGTAACTCATATGAAATGTATTTGTCACGTGCTTTATAAACAACAGGTGTAGACTAACAGTGAAATGCAGTGCCAGCTCTGGCCTTTTGGGGACCCTAAACAAGTTTTGGTTGGAGGGCCACCCACCTCACAGCAAAACAGGTCAGGGCCACTGGGAATGTGCCCTTCATGCCTGGTCGGTATTAGGCCACGATTACTTCAAATTCAGATAGCTCGCTAGACTAACTACCAATCAAAAAATGGTTAGCTAATTGATTGTCTGTCAGCAAAAAAAGGGAGGGGGGGGGGGTTGTGTTGCTAATACCCTGGTTAAAATGCTTACTTACAGGCCTTCCCAACTATGCAAAGATTTTTTTTTTTTAAATAGTAGAAAAATATAGAACAATTATAACACTAGGAATAAATATACAAATAATAACACAAGGAATAAATACAAAATGAATAACGATATTCATGGGGTACCAGTACCAAGTCGATGTGCAGGGG
Organism: Oncorhynchus keta; assembly: GCF_023373465.1. Classification (NCBI taxonomy): domain Eukaryota; kingdom Metazoa; phylum Chordata; class Actinopteri; order Salmoniformes; family Salmonidae; genus Oncorhynchus; species Oncorhynchus keta. The sequence goes on from NC_068433.1 coordinate 15,109,794, forward strand.
TATGAGGTTGTTGAGGTACATACAGTATGTACATATAATGTAGGTAGGGATAAAGTGACTATGCAACTGGATAGATAATAAACAGTAACAGCAGCGTATGTGATGAGTCAAAAGAGATTAGTGCAAAAAAGGTCAATGTAGATATTCCTGGTAGATATTGGTTAACTATTTAACTACCTACACTGAATAAAAATATAAGGAATGTCCACCAGAGCTGTTGTCAGATCATTTAATGTTAATTTCTCTACCATAAGCTGCCTTCAAAGTCGTTTTAGAGAGTTTGGCAGTACGTCCAACTGGCCTCACAACTGCAGACCACGTGTATGGCGTTGTGTGGGTGAGTGGTTTGTGAACAGAGTGCCCCATGGTGGTGGTGGAGTTATGGTATGAGCAGGCATAAGCTACCGACAAAGAACGCAATTGCATTTTATCGATGACAATTTGAATGCACAAAAATATAGTGAAGAGATCCTGAAGCCCATTTCTTTTTTTATTAAAGGTGTCCGTGACCAACATATGCATATCTGTATTCCCAGTCATTTGAAATCCATAGATTAGAGCCTAATTACTTTTACTTAAATTGACTGATTTCCTCCAAATGAACTCAGTAAAATCAATGAAATTGTTGCATTTATATTTTTGTTCAGTATATTTAGCAGTCTTAATACTTGGGGTAGAAGCTGTTCAGGGTCCTGTTGGTTCCAGACTTCGTGCATTGGTACCGCTTGCTGTGCGTGCTAGCCAATACCCTAGTCTTCCAGTAATTGTGCTAACGCTAGCTAGCATTGGCTCGCGAAACTAACTTCCTTCATACTGGATGCAGAGACATAAACATTGTATCCATGAGTTCATCTAACTCTGGGGAAGTAGAGAAAGGGCTTCAATGCCAAAATCCCAAAGTCTACCAATCCCCCATTTCTGCTATATTGACACTCGGTGCTGCTAAAATAACGTCCTTTGAAACTGTTACAATCTGACAAAATATGAGTTTTGTTGCTTAAATGTCTACAAAGTGGCAAAACTCTAAAGTGTTGGTTTGGAATTATACTGTTATTGGTAGGCTGAATGAAAGGATGTAGGCCTAGGCTATTTTAGGAAAAACTGAGTATTAGGTCAATTTCCTCTCTAGGCTACTCATGGATAATTAGAGGTGGAACCACAATCAATTGATCTAGATATCGATTTGTTTTGATGTGCAGAAATGTGAACAAGTCTAACCTACATAATTAGGTAAGTTAGTATTTTTCTTAAGTAGACTGTCTACTATATGTAAAGCATAACATAAAAGCATACACTTGATTGAATGTTTATGATAATATAATGAGATACTCCTACAGTTTATTGTAACTAGATGGATGTAGAGTGAAGACAATTGTTGGACTTTCCAACTTGATTAACCAATTCATCTGTTGCAAAGAACCCTTCAACAAATGCTTGCCTTTATCACCATACAGGCTAATGCTAATACTGCACTGCACTTACTGAGTCACTTGCCTATTGGCATTATGTCACTTAGGCTGCGTTTACAGAGGCAGCCTAATTCTGATCTTTTCCCACTAATTGGTGTTATGACGAATCCGATAAGCTCTTTTGGCAAGAATTGGGAAAACTTTCAGAATTGGGATGCTTGTGTAAAGGCAGCCTTAGAGGACACTCGCACACACACACACGACCGTTCAAAAGTTTGGGGTCACTTAGAAATGTAAAAAAAAAATGTTGTCCCTTTTTAAAGTAACATCAAATTGATCAGAAATACAGTGTAGACATCGTTAATGTTGTAAATTACTATTGTAGCTGGAAAAGGCTGATTTTTAATGGAATATCTACATAGGTGTACAGAGGCCCATTATCAGCAACCATCACTCCTGTGTTCCAATGGCATGTTGTGTTAGCTAATCCAAGTTTATAATTTTAAAAGACGAATTGATCATTAGAAAACCCTTTTGCAATTATGTTAGCACAGCTGAAAACTGTTGTACTGATTAAAGAAGCAATAAAACTGGCCTTCTTTAAACTAGTTGAGTATGAAAGCTATTCCATGCAAGAAATTGCCATGAAACTGAAGATCTCGTACAACGAGGTGTACTACTCCCTTCACAGAACAGTGCAAACTGGCCCTAACCAGAATAGAAAGATGGGTGGGAGGCCCCAGTGCACAACTGAGCAAGAGGACAAGTACATTAGAGTGTCTAGTTTGAGAAACAGACGCCTCACAGGTCCTCAACTGTCAGCTTCATTAAATAGTACCCGCAAAACACCAGTCTCAACGTCAACAGTGAAGAGTCAACTCCGGGATGCTGGCCTTCTAGGTAGAGTTGCAAAGAAAAATCCATATTTCTGTCTAGTTTCTGTGTTTTTTTTTTTTGTCCATCTTAATTTTTTCTTTTAATTGGCCAGTCTGAGATATGGCTTTTTCTTTGCAACTCTGTCTATCTCCTGGGAATTTTTCTTCACACTTACAACCTCATGCTAATCGGTGAACGGGACACCAATCCCAAATGAGTTTTAATAAGCTTCTTGATATGCCACACCTGTCAGGTGGATGGATTATCTTGGCAAAGGTTACATTCTCACTAAAAAGGAATTTAAAGAAATTTGTGCACAACATTTTAGAGAAATAAGCTATTTGTGCGTGTGGTAAATTTCTGGCATGTTTTATTTCAGCACTTTACAGCGTTTTATATTTCTATTTAGTGTAGTAATCATAAGGAATTCAAGGAGTGCTCTGCTCCTCTTCTAGTATGGCAATTATGTTGTACCAGCCACAGAGACATGTACAGGCGGCTCTGTTCACAAGAAGGCACTTTCACACTAAGGTACATTGTAAGTGCACTGAGTTTAGGTCTCAGCCATTTGGAAAGTGCCTGTTTGTTCTGAAGTAGGCTACATTTAGAATTTTGTCAGTTTTCTCCTAAAGTTTAAGACTGTGTACTTGGCAAAAAAAAATCTGTTATTCTGAGATATTGTATTATTAATGCAACATAGAACTACAAGTGTAAAGGGTTATGTGCTCCTGAACCTGTAGGTAACCTATTGTTGTGCCCACACAGCCAGTCATGAGTAGAGTTAGCTGTGCATGATGTCTCACGGAAGCACACAGGTTTTCCAGATGGGTGAGGCTACAGTATGTGCTCTTAGGCACGAAACTCAAACTCAAAGACATTGTTCTTCCTGTGTGTTCTGTAAATGGACCGATGTAGTGATGGACAAATGTTGAATATACACACACCAGCAGACACGCATACGATGAAACCGGCAGACCCCATGTTATGGATGTGCCAATATAATCATCTTTGGCTTGGTTTGGAGTTGAGACAGTGTCCCACAGTGAGAGTGTGAAACAGTAGTGGAGAAGATGGATATTTGCTGAGCCAATTGTGCCTGAGACTGACCCAGAGGTAATCTGAGACCTCCACAGCACTGAGGAAACTCTGAGGGGGACATTGGCCGGATCTGGTCCTAAACGTGTGTGTGTGTGTGTGTGTGTGTGTGTGTGTGTGTGTGTGTGTGTGTGTGTGTGTGTGTGTGTGTGTGTGTGTGTGTGTGTGTGTGTGTGTGTGTGTGTGTGTGTGTGTGTGTGTGTGTGTGTGTGTGTGTGTGTGTGTGAGCAGGAAGAATGTTATGGGGCTGCTGCTGGCCCACTTTCTCTGCTGAACAGTCAAGCCTTAGTTAGGGGTGCAGTCAGAAAGTCAGCCCATTGATAGAACCCCCTTCATCTCACACACAAACACGCACACACCAGCTCTAGTTGGTCTATTCATTGTTATACGCTAGCTGCTCTCACATCTCAATCATATGTCAAAATATAATCAATCTATTTGTCACATGCTTCGGTAAACAACAGGTGTACACTGTCAGTGAAATACTTACTTACGGGTCGTTTTCCAACAATGTAGAGTTAAAGATGAACAAGAAATTTATATAGTAGCACAAGGAATAAATACACGTTGAAAAAATGAGTAAAAATTGCTATTTACAGGGAGTACCAGTACCGAGCCGATGTGCTGACTACGAGGTAATTGAGGAATATATGTACATTGTAATGTGTGCGCTGGGAATCGGGAGTGAATACATTTAATGAAGGAACAAGACATAATGCAAAACAAGGAACACGAACAACGCACAGACATGAAAATGAAACAGAAACGCCTGGGGAAGGAACCAAAGGGAGTGACATATATATATAGGGCAGGTAATCAAGGAGCTGATAGAATCCAGGTGAGTGTCATTATGCGCTGATGCGCGTAACGCTGGTGACAGGTGTGCGACATAACAAGCAGCCTGGTGACCTAGAGGCCAGAGAGGGAGCATACGTGACAGTACCCCCTCCCCGGCACGTGGCTCCAGCCACAGGACGCCAACCAAAGGGACGATCCCGGGGATCAGGAGCGGACCGGTTGCCTCCGCTGAGGCGCAGAAACCTGACGAACCGGCTGAAGTGTGAGAGCCTGAAGATCGGGCCGAAAACTCCATGGTTGCTTCGGCTGAGACACAGGAACCTGTACACCCAGCTGAGGCATGGGAGCCCATCGAGCCAGCGGAGGCATGGAAGTCCGACAAACCGGCTGAGGCCTCCCAGGTAGCTCAGACACCCGGACCCGACATCACCTCCAACACAAAAATAACTAAATGACTCCCTGATGCTTCCCTTCGGTGAGGTGTTATTCTGTAACGTGTGCGCTGGGAGTCAGGAAGCAAGTTCAGGGAGTGAATACGTTTAATGAATGAACGAAACATAATACAAAACACGAACAACGCACAGACATGAAACAGAAACAATAACGCCTGGGGATGGAGGTGTGCGCCATAACGAGCAGCCTGGTGACCTAGAGGTCAGAGAGGGAGCCCACGTGACATGCATATAGGTAGGGCTGACTAGACAATCAGCTGTAAATACAGTGCCTTCAGAATACCCCTTGACTTACTCCAAATGTTGTTGTTACTACCTGAATTCAAATAGGTAAAAAAAAATGATCACCCATCTACACTCAATACCCCATAATGACAAAGTGAAAACATGTTTTCAGACATTTATTGAAAATGAAATAGAGATATCTAATTTACATACAGGACCAGTCAAAAGTTTGGACACTACTTTAAAAATAAATACAAATATTTTCTACATTGTAGAATAATAGTGAAGACATAAAATATGAAATAACACATGGAGTCATGAAGTTACCAAAAAAGTATTAAACAAATTATTTTAGATTCTATATTTTAGATTCCCACATATGCTGAGCATTTGTTGGCTGCTTTTCCTTCACTATGCGGACCAACTCATTCCTAACCATCTCAATTGAGTTGAGGTCAGGTGATTGTGGAGGCCAGGTCATCTGACGCAGCACCATCACTCTCTTTCTTGGTCAAATAGCCCGTACACAGGCTGGAGGTGTGTTGGGTCATTGTCCTGTTGAAAAACTAATGATAGCCCCACTAAGCGCAAACCAGATGGGATGGCGTATCACTGCAGAATGTTGTAGTAGCCTTGCTGGTTAAGTGCCTTGAATTCTAAATAAATCACTGACCGTGTCTCCAGCAAAGCACCCCCACACCATCACACCTCCTCCTCCTGGTTCACAGTGGGAACCACACATGTAAAGAACATCCGTTCACCTACTCTGCGTCTCACAAAGACACGGCAGTTGGAACCAAAAATGTGAAATTTGGGACTCATCAGACCAAAGGACAGATTTCTACCAGTCTAATCGCCATTGCTTATGTTTCTTGGCCTAAAAGTCTCTTCTTATTGGTGTCCTTTAGTAGTGGTTTCTTTGCAGCAATTCGACCATGAAAGCCTGATTTTTTTTATTTTATTTTTTTAATTTTTTTATGCAGTCTCTTCTGAACAGTTTATGTTGAGATGTCTGTTACTTGAACTCTGAGAATCATTTATTTGGGCTGAAATCTGAGGTGCTCTAATTAAACGTACAGTGGGGCAAAAAAGTATTTAGTCAGCCACCAATTGTGCAAGTTCTCCCACATAAAAAGACTAGAGGCCTGTAATTTTCATCATGGGTACACTTCAACTATGACAGACAAAATGAGAAAGAAAATCCAGAAAATCACATTGTAGGATTTTTAAAAAATTAATTTATTTGTAAATTATGGTGGAAAATAAGTATTTGGTCACCTACAAACAAGCAAGATTTCTGGCTCTCACAGACCTGTAACTTCTTCTTTAAGAGGCTCCTCTGTCCTCCACTCGTTACCTGTATTAATGGCACCTCAAACAGTCACACTCCAAACTCCACTATGGCCAAGACCAAAGAGCTGTCAAAGGACACCAGAAACAAAATTGTAGACTTGCACCAGGCTGGGAAGACTGCATCTGCAATAGGTGAGTAGCTTGGTTTGAAGAAATCAACTGTGGGAGCAATTATTAGGAAATGGAAGACATACAAGACCACTGATAATCTCCCTCGATCTGGGGCTCCATGCAAGATCTCACCCCGTGGGGTCAAAATGATCACAAGAACGGTGAGCAAAAATCCCAGAACCACACGGGGGGACCTAGTGAATGACCTGCAGAGAGCTGGGACCAAAGTAACAAAGCCTACCATCAGTAACAAACTACGCCGCCAGGGACTCAAATCCTGCAGTGCCAGACGTGTCCCCCTGCTTAAGCCAGTACATGTCCAGGCCCATCTGAAGTTTGCTAGAGAGCATTTGGATGATCCCGAAGAAGATTGGGAGAATGTCATATGGACAGATGAAACCAAAATAAAACTTTTTGTTTGGAGGACAAAGAATGCAGAGTTGCATCCAAAGAACACCATACCTACTGTGAAGCATGGGGGTGGAAACATCATGCTTTGGGGCTGTTTTTCTGCAAAGCGACCAGGACGACTGATCCGTCCGTGTAAAGGAAATAATGAATGGGGCCATGTATCGTGAGATTTTGAGTGAAAATCTCCTTCCATCAGCAAGGGCATTGAAGATGAAACGTGGCTGGGTCTTTCTGCATGACAAGGATCCCAAACACACCGCCCGGGCAACGAAGGAGTGGCTTCGTAAGAAGCATTTCAAGGTCCTGGAGTGGCCTAGCCAGTCTCCAGATCTCAACCCCATAGAAAATATTTGGCGGGAGTTGAAAGTCTGTGTTGCCCAGCAACAGCCGCAAGACATCACTGCTCTAGAGGAGACCTGCATGGAGGTCTGGGCCAAAATCCCAGCAACAGTGTGTGAAAACCTTGTGAAGACTTACAGAAAACGTTTGACCTCTGTCATTGCCAACAAAGGGTATATAACAAAGTATTGAGAAACTTTTGTTATTGACCAAAAACTTATTTTCCACCATAATTTGCAAATAAATTCATAAAAAAATCCTACAATGTGATTTTTCTGGATTTTTTTCCTTCTCATTTTGTCTGTCATAGTTGAAGTGTACCTATGATGAAAATTACAGGCCTCATCTTTTTAAGTGGGAGAACTTGCACAATTGGTGGCTGACTAAATACTTTTTTGCCCCACTGTATCCTCTGCAGTGGAAATAACTCTGGGTCTCCCTTTCCTGTGGCGGTCCTCATGAAAGCCAGTTTCATCATAGCGCTTGATGGTTTTTGCGACTGCACTTGGAAGAAAGTTCTTGAAATTTTCTGGATTTACTGACCTTCATGTCTTAAGGTAATGATGGACTGTCGTTTCTCTTTGCTTATTTTAGCTGTTCTTTACATACAGTTAAAGTCGGAAGTTTACATACACTTAGGTTGGAGTCATTAATTTTGTTTTTCAACCACTACACACATTTCTTGTTAACAAACTATAGTTTTGGCAAGTCTGTTAGGACATCTACTTTGCATGACACAAGTACATTTTCCAACAATTGTTTACAGACCGATTATTTCACTTATAATTCACTGTATCACAATTCCAGTGGGTCAGCGGTTTACATACACTAAGTTGACTGTGCCTTTTGAGTCTTAAAACAGCTTGGAAATTCCAGAAAACGATGTCAATTTCCCTATCAGAAGTCATGACATCATTTGAGTCAATTGGAGGTCTATCTGTGGATGTATTTCACGGCCTACCTTCAAACGCAGTGCCTATTTTCTTGACATCATGGAAAAATCTAAATAAATCAGCCAAGACCTCAGATAAACAATTGTAGACCTCCACAATTCTGGTTCATCCTTGGGAGCAATTTCCAAATGCCTGAATGTACCACGTTCATCTGTACAAACAATAGTACGCAAGTATAAACACCACGGGACCACGCAGGTGTCACGAAGGTGACGCGTTCTGTCTCCTAGAGATGAACATACAGTGCCTTGCGAAAGCCCCCTTGAACTTTGCGACCTTTTGCCACATTTCAGGCTTCAAACATAAAGATATAAAACTGTATTTTTTTGTGAAGGATCAACAACAAGTGGGACACAATCATGAAGTGGAACGACATTTATTGGATTATTTCAAACTTTTTTAACAAATCAAAAACTGAAAAATTGGGCGTGCAAAATTATTCAGCCCCTTTACTTTCAGTGCAGCAAACTCTCTCCAGAAGTTCAGTGAGGATCTCTGAATGATCCAATATTGACCTAAATGACTAATGATGATAAATACAATCCACCTGTGTGTAATCAAGTCTCCGTATAAATGCACCTGCACTGTGATAGTCTCAGAGGTCCGTTAAAAGCGCAGAGAGCATCATGAAGAACAAAGAACACACCAGGCAGGTCCGAGATACTGTTGTGAAGAAGTTTAAAGCCGGATTTGGATACAAAAAGATTTCCCAAGCTTTAAACATCACAAGGAGCACTGTGCAAGCGATAATATTGAAATGGAAGGAGTATCAGACCACTGCAAATCTACCAAGACCTGGCCGTCCCTCTAAACTTTCAGCTAATACAAGGAGAAGACTGATCAGAGATGCAGCCAAGAGGCCCATGATCACTCTGGATGAACTGCAGAGATCTACAGCTGAGGTGGGAGACTCTGTCCATAGTACAACAATCAGTCGTATATTGCACAAATCTGGCCGTATATTGTCGTATATTGCACAAAAGATATCCATAAAAAGTGTAGTTTAAAGTTTGCCACAAGCCACCTGGGAGACACACCAAACATGTGGAAGAAGGTGCTCTGGTCAGATGAAACCAAAATTGAAATTTTTGGCAACAATGCAAAATGTTATGTTTAGCGTAAAAGCAACACAGCGCATCACCCTGAACCCACCATCCCCACTGTCAAACATGGTGGTGGCAGCATCATGGTTTGGGTCTGCTTTTCTTCAGCAGGGACAGGGAAGATGGTTAAAATTGATGGGAAGGTGGATGGAGCCAAATACAGGACCATTCTGGAAGAGAACCTGATGGAGTCTGCAAAAGACCTGAGACTGGGACGGAGATTTGTCTTCCAACAAGACAATGATCCAAAACATAAAGCAAAATCTACAATGGAATGGTTCAAAATTAAACATATCCAGGTGTTAGATTGGCCAAGTCAAAGTCCAGACCTGAATCAAATCGAGAATCTGTGGAAAGAACTGAAAACTGCTGTTCACAAATGCTCTCCATCCAACCTCACTGAGCTCGAGCTGTTTTGCAAGGAGGAATGGGAAAAAATTTCAGTCTCTCGATGTGCAAAACTGATAGAGACATACCCCAAGAGACTTACAGCTGTAATCGCAGCAAAGTATTAACTTAAGGGGGCTGAATAATTTTGCACCACCAATTTTTCAGTTTTTGATTTGTTAAAAAAGTTTGAAATATCCAATAAATGTCGTTCCACTTAATGATTGTGTCCCACTTGTTGTTGATTCTTCCCCAAAAAATACAGTTTTATATCTTTATGTTTGAAGCCTGAAATGTGGCAAAAGGTCGCAAAGTTCAAGGGGGCCGAATACTTTCGCAAGGCACTGTACTTTGGTGCGAAAAGTGCACATCAATCCCAGAACAACAGCAAAAGACCTTGTGAAGATGCTGGAGGAAACAGGTACAAAAGTATCTATATCCACAGTAAAACGACTCCTATATCGACATAACCTGAAAGGCCGCTCAGCAAAACTGCCATTAAAAAGCCAGACTACGGTTTGCAACTGCACATGAGGACAAAGATCGTACTTTTTGGAGAAATGTCCTCTGGTCTGATGAAACAAATATAGCACTGTTTGGCCATAATGACCATTGTTATGCTTTGAGGAAAAAGGGGGAGGCTTGCAAGCCGAAATGCACCATCCCAAGCCTTGAAGCACAGGGGTAGCAGCATCATGTTGTGGGGTGCTTTGCTGCAGGAGGGACTGGTGCTGGTCTTTGTGGTTGAATCAGTGTTTGAAATGTACTGCTCAACTGAGGGACCTTAAAGAACTGAATTTGTGGGGTACAGAGATGAGTTAGTCATTAAAAATCCTGTTAAGCACTATTATTGCAACTTTTTATGTGAGTTAATTAAGCACATTTTTACTCCTGAATGTATTTATGATTGCCATAACAAAGGGCTTGAATACCTATTGACTCAACATTGTGTGTAGACCAGTGACTCGCCTCTCCTTTTCCTTTAGTCCACGATCAGCTCCTTTGTCTTGCTGATGTTGAGGGAGAGTTTGTTGTCCTGGCACCACACTGCCAGGTCTCTGAACTCCTCCCTATAGGCTGCCACATCGTTGTTGGTCATCAGTCCTACCACCGTTGTGCCGTCAGCAAACTTGATGATGGTGTTGGAGTCATGCATGACCACGCAGTGTTAGGTGAACAGGGAGGACAGGAGCGGACTAAGCACACACCCCGGAGGGGCCCCCGTGTTGATGGTCAGTGTGGCGGATGTATTGTTGCCTACCCTCACCGCCTGGGGTTTCCCGTCAGGAAGTCCAGGATCCAGTTGCAGAGGGAGATGTTCAGTCCCAGGGTCCTGATCTTGGTGATGAGCTTGGAGGGGAATATGGTGTTGAATGCTGAGTTGTAGTCGATGAACAGCATTCTTACATAGGTTTTCCTTTTGTCCAGGTGGGTGAGGGCAGTGTGGAGTGCAATAGAGATTGTGTCATCTGTGGATCTGTTGGGGCGGTATGTGAATTGGAGTGGGTCCAGGGAGTCTGGGATGATGGTGTTGGTGTGAGCCATGACCAGCCTTTCAAAGTATTTCATAGCTATAGATGTGCTACAGGGTGATAATCATTTAGGCAGGTTACCTTGCCTTTCTTGGGCACGGGGACTATGGTGGTCTGCTTGAAAGAAGTTTGTATTACAGGCCTGGACAGTGAAGACACTTTCCAGCTGGTTAGCGCATGCTCTGAGTACACGGCCTGGTATTCCATCTGCAAATGTTAACCTGTAACCTTTTTAATGCAGTGGGCTAAATCGGGGTCACACAGAGTGTTTCTTAGTAGTGTGAAACAAATCTGCATTGAAACAAAAGTATACACCTCATACACATGGTTATGGGCTTGAAAAAATAAGAACTTGTACCATGTCAGATACAGTATTCAGTTTTCAGTTTGCATCCCAATATTACACGTTATATACGTCACAGAGGACTGAAATATAACAAAACCGTTTGACTAGAAACACCGGATTTTCGGAGTGTTTTTGAACTAATGTTTATTGACTACTTTGGGACTGGGGGGTAGAATTGAGTAGCTTGGATAAAAAGGCAACCAGAGTAAACTGCCTACTACTCAGTCCCAAAAGCTAGAATATGCATGTAATTAGTAGATTTGGATAGAAAACACTCTGAAGTTTCTAAAACTGTGTGAATGATGTCTGTGTATAACAGAACTCATGGCAGGCAAAAACCTGAAAATATCCAACCAGGAAGTGGGAAATATGAGGTTTGTAGTTTTTCAAGTCATTGCCTATCGAATATACAGTGTCTATGGGGTCATATTGCACTTCCTAAGGCTTCCACTAGATGTCAGCAGTCTTTAGAACCTTGTTTGAGGTTTCTACTGTGAAGGAGGAGAGAATGAGGGCTGTTCCAACCAGAGGTCTGGCAGAGTGCCATGAGCTGATCACGTGCACCCCCGTGAGAGTTAGCTGTGTTCCATTGCATTTCTAAAGACAGGAATTCTCCAGTTGGAACATTATTGAAGATTATTGATAAAAACATCCTAAATATTGATTCTATACATCGTTTGACATGTTTCTACAAACTGCAATATAACTGTTTTGCCATTTCATCTGAACAAGTGATCGTGCATTATGCATTTGGATTACTGGGCTAAACATGCAAACAAAAAGGACGTATTTGGACATAAATGATGGAGTTTATCGAACAAAACAAACATTTGTGGAACTGGGATTCCTGGGAGTACATTCCGATCAAGATCATCAAAGGTAAGTGACTATTTATAACGTTATTTCTGACTTTTCTGACACCTCTCCTCCTTTGGAAAATGGCTGGATGTTTTTCTGTGACTAGCGCTGACCTAACATAATCGCAAGGTATGCTTTCGCCGTAAAGTGTTTTTGAAATCTGACTGAGGGGAAGTTTATCTATCTTTTATCTTTTATCAATGTTTATTATGAGTATTTCTGTAATTTGATGTGGCTCTCTGCACTTTCACCAGATGTTTGTTTGAGACAATGCATTTTGATCATGACACACCAATTTCAAATGAGGTTTTGGGACATAAAGATTAACTATCGAACACATTTATTGTGTAACATGAAGTCCTGTGAGTGCCATCTGATGAAGATCATCAAAGGTTAGTGATTCATTTAATCGCTATTTCTAATTTTTGTGAGCCCCTCCTTGGCTGGAATATGGCTATATGGTTTTCTGTGATTAGGTACTGACCTAACATAATCGTTTGGTGTGCTTTCGCTGTAAAGACTATTTGAAATCGGACACGGTGGCTGGATTTACAAGAAGCTTATCTTTAAAATGGTGTAAAATACTTGTATGTTTGAGAAATTTTAATTATGTGATTTCTGTTGTTTTGAATTGGCGCCATGCAATTTCACTGGCTGTTGGCGAGGTGGGACGCTAACGTCCCACATATTACAGAGAAGTTCATTATGAAATTATGAAAAATATTAACAGTCCACCCATGAGGCCACTAGATCATTTAACTGCAGAAAAGGGCTACACGTATTTACTCCTATCAGCTACAGACAGGCAGATCACGCAGCTCTGTGCTCTCATGCATGGTTCAGTGTTGCTTGCCTCGAAGCGAGTATAGAAAGCATTTAGCTTGCCTGGTAGGCTCGCGTCGCTGGGTAGCATGCAGCTGGGTTTCCCTTTGTAATCCGTGATAGTTTGCAAGCCCTGCCACATCCGTCCAGCGTCAGAGGCGGCCTAGTAGGATTCTAATCTTAGTCCTGTATTGATGCTTTGCCTGATGTCTAGTCGGAGGTCGTAGCAGGATTTCTTATGAGCATCCGGATCAGTGTCCTGCTCCTTGCAAGCGGTTGCCCTTGCCGTTAGTTCAGTGTGGATGTTGCCTGTAATCTTTTTATTTTATTTCACCTTTAACTAGGTAAGCTAGTTGAGAACAAGTTCTCATTTACAACTGCGACCGTAACAAGATAAAGCAAACAACATCACAGAGTTGCACATGGAATGAACCAGAGTGAAGTCAATAACACAATAGAATTTTAAAAAGTCTACATACAGTGTGTGCAAATGGCGTGAGGAGTTAAGGCAATAAATAGGCCATAGTAGCAAGTAATGACTATTTAGCAAATTAACACTGGAGTGATAGATGAGCAGATGATGATGGTGTGTAAGTAGTGATACTGGTGTGCAAAAGAGCGGCAAAGTAAATAAAAACAATATGGGGATGAGGTAGGTAGATTGGGTAGGCTATTTACAGATGGACTATGTACAGCTACAGCGATCGGCTAAAGGCTAGCAAAACTGGCCGTCTAGCGCTTTGGGGACAGAGAATAAAAGGAGCATATGGGCATGGTAGAATAGATTCAGGGAATAATGTGCAGACAGGGGTATGGTGGGGTGCGGGTACAGTGGAGGTAAGCCCAGGCACTGAGTGATGATAAGAGGTTGCATCTCTGGACACGCTGGTTATACTGGGTGAGGTCACCGCATGTGTGGGAGGTGGGACAAAGGAGGTATCTGAGGCATGTACAGTGGGACAAGGGGCTCCGCAGTAAACTAAAACAATAAATCCTAAACAACAGTATACAAGGCATATTGACATTTGAGTGAGGCATAAAGCGAGGCATAAAGCAATTACAGGTGTTGATTGGGAGAACTAGCTTAGACAACGACGGGCAAGACAACAACAGGTAAAATGTCGATGAATGGGCAGAGAGGGTCGGTTAACTAAACACAGGGCCTGAGTTCGGGGCTAGGGCCAACAGGTAAACAAAGTGGAGTACCGTGATAAATGAACAGTCCAGCAGGCATCAGCTATGTAGCCAAGTGCTCATAGGGTCCAGTGAACAGCAATAGATGGAACAGGGAAGCCACTGGGTAGTCGTTGCTACGCTAGCACGCGGGAGACACAGCGTTTTAAAGTTAGCAGGCCGGGGTAGGTAGAAGCGTCTGCTCCGACGTCCGGCAAAGGCCGGTTGAAGGCACAGCTGACGGAATTACGTCTGCGGACCAGTCGTGGTGGTACGGCGGGGCGCCGTGTCGACGAAGGGACCCGGGCCAGATGGCGAAAGAGGTGTTGTGGTAATTGATTTTGCGAGCCGGGAGATGCGCCAATGGTCCAAAGTTTACTGTAGGAATCCGGCGTTGTAGTGGAGAAAAACAGTCCGAGGCTGGCAGGTATTATCCAGGCTAAAAAACAGCGAAAAATACAAAAAGTAAAGGAGAGGACGACAAACCACGTCTGCACTGCTATGCTATCTTGGAATAAATGGCTTCTGGTTGGGGTATGTACTTAAGGTCAATGCACTTGTCAATGCACTTGTCAATGCACTTGTCAATGCACTTGTCAATGCACTTGTCAATGCACTTATTAATGAAGCCGGTATAACCAGTATATACAAATGTACAGAATTTATTACACAAGACAAAATTCACAAATTCTACAGCAAGTGTAAAACTAACAATGACTCAATAATCCATGCCTTCTAGGAATGCTATAAAGTCCAAAAGTTATGGGCGGCGTTAGAAAGTTGGCTGTCAGAAGTATTACAATGTAAATGTACTTTTAATCCATCTGTCTGCATATTTCAAGACATGGCTTATGAGGGTGCAGTGAGATGAGATACCCGATGGGTTGGATGATACTTTTCTCATCAATCATCTTGAAAATGCATAACTTTAAATCAACCAATCCTCCATCGAATGGAAAGGTCAAATGATTTTATTATCTAAATGTTATAAGTGCGTTGGTGATGTAGACAAACAAAATGGTGCAGGTTGAGGCCATGCAGGCGATGGAGATGGGTGGCTCTGGACAGGGGTGACTTTGTGGATGTTTGTGTGTGTGTCTGTATGTTGTCATTTGTATGTTTTGTATTGTTCAAAAAATATATAATAAAATACAATCTTACAAAAAACATTTATGGAGCCGGTGACTGATGTTGTAAACTCCTCAATGTTAACGGATAAATCCCCGAATATATTCCAGTCTGTGGTAGCGAACCAGTCCTGTAGTTTAGCATCCACTTGATCTTACCACTTCTGTATTGAACGCATCACTGGTACTTCCTGTTTGAGTTTGCTTGTTAGCAGGAAGCAGAAGGATGGAGTTATGGTCTGATTTGACAAAGGGAGGGCGAGGGAGGGCCTCAAGTTACGCTGGTAAAACGGATTTCAGTTTCCCCGCATTAAAATCACCGTCCACAAGAAAACAAATATTAACACTCCTCCCTGGGTCATAGGCTATGAATTCTACACCTGTACAACAGGGTCATTTTCAGCCCGCACCAAACGGGGGGAAAAAACATTTTGAAACTGAAGAAGTACTACTTGAACTTCACCAATAGGAAAATCTGTTTTAATTTTCTGGGTTCTCAATGTTTTCCCTTTTTTGCCTAATGAACACGTCCCAGAGTTGGAGGTTCCTGGTTACCCCCTCATGGTGGTCTCGCCTCCTTAACGGTGAGCCTTTGTGCCACTCATCTCCCCCCAACCCCCACCCCCTACTGATCCCTCATTAAATGTCAACAGATGCAGCTGTCTCCCTCTGAGTAATTACCCACATGCCCCTATGGTGGCACACACACACACACACACACACACACACACACACACACACACACACACACACACGTATGGAAGCAGCATACTGTATACTTGTGGTTATTGTCTCTCATGGTTCACTATAACTCATTATTGATCTATTTCTCCTTTGTCTTTCATTCACATGCATGTGCACCTCACTCTCTCTCACACACACACACACACACACACACACAGGGCCAGCTCCACGAATAAGCAACTGGAAAATAAATAAATGAACAGAATCAAAACCAAGAACGAAAGTGATCTATACTGTTCTGGAACAGAACAATTATTATATATATATATATATAAGCTATATATGGACAGTACCAAAATAAATTATCTAATGACTCTGTCTCTTCGTAGCAAAATCTGCATATAGATTTTGCTGCGAAGAGACAGTCATTAGATCATTTATTTTGGTACTGTCCATATATAGCTTGTCTTTGGTCACAGGTCCAAGAATGGCTGAAGAATTGCAACATTTACCTGTTGCTAACATTACAGATAGCAATACAAGGTGATTTGAAAACTCATAGTCAATCAATCAATAATATAATACTTTTAAGCAAAAAATGTTTACCTTTTAATTTACAATCTGTAGAAACTATGAGAATCGAAAGGTTCAGAACTTTTGTGAACCATCACCGCACAGTTGAAAAATATATGAAATTCAATATGGATGGTTTTAAGAGATAGGTGGGAGGGGTTGAATGTAGCTAAAGGTTGGGACCAATAACAAGAAGATAACAAATAGAAATCCAATATGTATGGTGTTAAGAAATAGATGGGAAAGCTTGAGGCTAAAGGAAGTACAGGACTAAAAACAAACAAAATATAACTATTGTAAAATAGATTGTGTCTGTAAAATGTATATAGTATCTATAGGCTGGAAGTAGAAGACCATGTGGTGTTGTTCATTAGTTTACTCCAATTAGTGGAGGGGTGGTAGGGTTAGTGGAAAATAATAGAGGAAAATATATATTTTTAAAGATTTTGGACACACCTACTCACTCCAGGGTTTTTGTTAATTTGTACTTTTTTCTACAGTGTAGAATAATAGGGAAGACATCACAACTATGAAGTAACACATATGGAATCATGTAGTAACCAAAAAAGTGTTAAACATATCAAAATATATGTTATATTTGAGATTATTCAAAGTAGCCACACTTTGCCTTGATGACAGCTTTGCACACTTGGCGTTCTCTCAACCAGCTTCATGAGGTAGTCACCTGAAATGCATTTCAATTACCCGGTGTGCCTTGTTAATTTGTGAAATGTCTTTCCTTAATGCATTTGAGCCAATCAGTTGTGTTGTGACGAGTTGGTTTGGTATACATAAGAAAGCACTATTTGGTAAAAGACCATGTCCATATTATGTCAAGAACGGCTCAAATGAGCAAAGACAAACGACAGTCCATCATTACTTTAAGACATGAAGGTCAGTCAATACGGAACATTTCAAGAACTTTGAAAGCGTCTTCAAGTGCAGTTACAAAAACCATCAAGCACTATGATGAAACTGGCTCTCATGAGAACCGACACAGGAATGGAAGACCCAGAGTTACCTCTGCTGCAGAGGATCAGTTCATTAGAGTTACCAGCCTCAAATTGCAGCCCAAATAAATTCTTCACAAAGTTCAAGTAACAGACACATCTCAACATCAACTGTTCAGAGGAGACTGTGTGAATCAGGACTTCATGGTCGAATTGCTGCAAATAAACCACTACTTAAAGGACACCAATAATAAGAAGAGACTTGCTTGGGCCAAGAAACACGAGCAATGGACATTTAGACCGGTGGAAAGTCCAAATTTGAGATTTTTGGTTCCAACAGCCATGTCTTTGTGAGACGCAGAGTAGGTGAATGGATGATCTCCGCATGTGTGGTTCCCACCGTGAAGCATGGAGGTGGTGGTGTGGGGGTGCTTTGCTGGTGACACTGTCACTGATTTATTTAGGATTCAAGGCACACTTAACCAGCATGGCTACCACAGAATTCTGCAACAATAAGCCATCCCATCTGGTTTGCTCTTAGTGGGACTATCATTTGTTTTTCAACAGGACAATGATCCATCACACCTCCAGGCTGTGTATGGGCTATTTGACCAAGAAGGAGAGTGATGGAGTGCTGCCTCAGATGACCTGGCCTCCACAATCACCCAACCTCAACCCAATTGAGATGGTTTGGGACGAGTTGGACCACAGAGTGAAGGAAAAGCAGCCAACAAGTGCTCAGCATTTGTGGGAACTCCTTCACGACTGTTGGAAAAGCATTCCAGCTGAAGCTGGTTGAGAGAATGCCAATAGTGTGCAAAGCTGGCATCAAAGAAAAGTGTGGCTACTTTGAAGAATCTAAAATACATTTGTTTAACACTTGTTTACTACATATGTTATTTCATAGTTTTGATGTCTTTACTATTATTCTACAATGTAGAAAATAATTAAATATAAAGAAATACCCTTGAATGAGTAGGTTTGTCCAAACTTTTGACTGGTACTGTATGTCATAACAATAAAATGCCCAGCTCTTCAAGCCAAGCATCCTCGTCCAGCCTCTCTCACGGTCTCCCAACTTGTAAGATTTCGGTCGCATCTCGCGCCTGACATTCGTCTGTCCAATGGATGTAAATAGCTTGCCCGCAATATAGCAAGCTTCTCAATCCGCACTGATTGGTAAAGTAATTTAATGTTAAACCAACTATACAAATAAATGATATCAAAGTTTTTTAAACTGAACAGAAAGGAACAATATAAACGTAACTTTTTACGAACTGGTTCAGAACATTATTTTGCTGGTTAGAACAGTGGAACGGAACAAAAAAATGGTTCTGTTCAGAACGAAACGATTGGAAAATGATTTCAGTTCCAACCCCTGCTGCTAATACCTATTCACGAATTGGGGGTGGGACGTTGTGGTGATTTCCATGTGGAGTGGAGAAATGACAACAAGCAGGGCACTGGCGGCTGTTTACCTTTTTTTAGCTAGCTAATGTTATCTGTTGTCGCTACACCGCATTCAATAGATTGGCTAGGCTATGGCTTATTCTCCTAGCTGGATTTGTCATAAATATTTAGGGAAAATGTTGCCACAGGTGGATAGGGGAAACCAGTATCTTTTGACTTTGCTATCTATTGTTATCTCCAAAGTTTTGGCATGTTCCATAAATTGCTTCTGTGAATCCGCCATAGAAATATAAATAATCAGATGAAACTCTGGTAATATGGATAGATTAACTATTGAACGGTTTGGACTAGAGACTCATCTTTCTACATTGTAATGGATAGGGTAGGCTGCTGGCAGGCTATTTGGCTGCGCAACAGCAATGTCAAGTCATGCCATGGTTAGGGGAATTGAAATGATAGGCCACAATGACTTTGCTCATGATGAATGCCGCAAATTATATCGAACAACACCCCGAGCGCATCGGACATGAAACGACACACCAATACACATGTAACAACAGAACAAAATAGATAAATACGTTTGTGGAATTTTCTTTCTCAGGCGCCTTTTATATTATAGGATAGACACATGATTTCTAGCTGGACCAATCAAAGCAGTGGCGCATGGTAAAAACCATTCATCTTGGGGGGGAGCAGGCACCTGAGACAGCGTTTTCCACCACCATTGACAAAACACCAAATTATGGAATTTCTCACTGAAGGATGGTGTGTTGTCGCATCACTCCAACAGATTCTACAAGTGTCTGGAACTATGTCAAGGTTCATTGAAGCTGTTCTGGCTCGTGTTGGCTCAACTCCCTATTAAGACACTATGTTGGTGTGTCCTTACCTGTAACGCCATGCTTTATAAGATACGCTTATTTGCTATGTGTCTGTCTGTCCGTCTGTGCGTGCGTCTTCCTGTGTGTTGAACTGTTTATCAGTCCCATGCCTGTGGTCTGTTATGGCCACTCACACAAGAACAGAGGTTGTTTGACATTTGTTCCCTCTCTTTTACTGTCTGTCCGTCCCTAAGCCACTGGCCTCTGACAGTATAGTACCCTCTTCTTCATACTGTACATATACAATACATGATCTTGCCACTGTGTTGTGTATTTTGTGGGGGCTGGCTTCGTACAGGAATTGTGAGCATGTGGGAAAGTCACTGGAATTCCAGCAATTCGTACATGCTAGCTAGGAAAGCATATTTGAGGGCAAAATGCAGGATAATTGAACAGTTTCCTATACCATCGGATTGAGTTACTTTTAGTTCTCCATGCATTTTCCTCATGTCTTGTGCTTGTTTCAGTTCCCTCCAGTAGTTGCTTCTCCTTAGTATTGCTTTTACATAAGATTCACGGTATGTTGCTTGTAACAAATAAATGGGAAATGTTTCTTATTCTCTTCCCTTCTCGGCATTCACCTTTTTATATAGCCATCGCTTTTGCCTGGTAGGACCCTGTTGTGCAACTGTTGTCATGGTAACCCGACAGCAGCTCGTTCTAAAATATGTTGCCCTTTTGTAATTGGGTGTGGTGAGTAGAATGATTTGAGCCTGACACCTTGGAAATCGAGTTTAAAACAATGAGTTTATATCTGGTTGCTCTGTTTAGTACAGCTACTGTTGGCTTGTGACTCATTCAAAAGACTTCTCTATAGATTTCGCCAGCGTGTAGTCCTAAAACCCAGAAAAAAGTTACCTCTGGTTCCTTCTGCCATCCTATGGGGAAAATGAATGAGGAAAGAAGAGGGTTTTGGGATAAACACTGACAGGTCAGAGGTTAACACAGGCTTAGGAGATCTAATATGTTTTGTTCTATGAGATAATAGCCGTCCGGTAACATTACCTTTATGAATTATGAAGCCTTTATTTTGTATTATTACATAAATTCTTCTAAATTATACAGAAAGTGATGTTCGCTGATGAAGATTATTTCATTACACAAATGTAGAAGATCTTCTAAGCCTGTGTTTTTGGCATTTATCCAAAAACCATACAAAAACAACATTTAATTTTCCTCATAGGCTTTGTCCAACGAAACATGGCGGAGTTGGTGCCTGCAAAAAGACGCCATTACTATTTCTCTATTCTTATTCAATTACCAAATAAATAGCCAACATATTAAAACAATTAATAAACAAGTATTACAAGTATCCATTTTCATACATGCATTTAATCATCTCACAATGTCAGAGACGTGTGTGTGTGTGTGTGTGTGTGTGTGTGTGTGTGTGTGTGTGTGGCAAGGAAGTCAGGCGCAGGAGAGTCAAACGGAGTGTAAAATGGAGTCTTTTAATGAATGTCCACGTAACATGCTCCATAACACTAATAAGAACAGAATATAAACAAACATGGGTACGAGGACCCGTCGCGCACCTATATAACAAACGCAACACTGACAATAAACAATCTCTGACAAAGCCATGAGGGGAAGCAGAGGGTTAAATACACAGCAGGTAATGAATGTGATTGAAAACAGGTGTGTGGGAAGACAAGACAAAACCAATGGAAAATGAAAAATGGATCAATGATGGCTAGAAGACCGGTGACGTCGAGCACTGCCCGAACAAGGAGAGGGAACGACAAGTCGGAACACACAAATACATTTAATCATCTCATTATTCAGCTAGTGTTCAATACACAGTACGAAACAATGTTTAGGCTTTTGTTTATATCCTGTTTACATTTGGACTGAGCCTCTGTTACCGTGACAACGGAGCTGCCATTCGTTATTGTTAGCTTCTATGCTAGCGGACATCTAACTAATTTAACTATGAAAACGTAACGAACACATTACAACAATAGCATAACTACGCTCCTCTTAACTTACTGTTTCTTATAATGTGCTTTAGAACTCGCTCACCTTGGAAAAAAAGTTTAAACCAATGAGTTTATATCTGGTTGCTCTTAGTACAGCCTCCTTTGACTTGTCACTCATTCAACTGACATGCTAGCGTGAGAACTACTAGGAGTGAGAGCTCGTGAAAAAAACGCTGGAGCGAGCAGCCCTCTGTTGGCCCAAACCCAGCACAACCACACTTCTATAAATATACTGTATGATTAGCTTGAAATTACAAAGTTTAACATATCTCACATTCTCCTCTTCAAAAATGGTGTCCCGATATTACAGCTATACAGGTATATTATACTGTACCTTCAACTACTTGTTGACATTGCACAGGGAACCTAAAAATGACCAATTCAACTATACCACTTACCCTCAGTGGCCAGTTGATTAGGTACACACATCTAGGACCTGGTCAGACACCCCTTTGCCTCTAGAACAACCTGAATTCTTTGGGGTATGGAAATGTTGCACAATTGGTATCAACACCATTACTCCACCAACCTGTACCATTGACAACAGGCCTTGGACTCATGCTGCTTACGCCAAATCCTCACTGCCATCAGCATGATGGAACTGGGATTTGTCGGCAGTGCTTGACTTAGTCCGGAACGTGGTACCGGCACCTCTAATTTTGGCGGAATTGTGTACCGTCTCCTCTATAAAACAAAGTAGCCTATCGCCTTCCCAGATTCACACACCGAGGCAAAAAAGGTTGATCAAAGCAGAATGACGGCGAGATCGGCATTGAACGAGTGGAATCACTTCTCCTGTGCAGTGTTCCATCTGGTTTGATCTCTATTTCTGTTCTCCATTCTCTGAGCAAAGCTCTCGCTTTACAGTGTGAATACATTTGCACTTGGTTTCTCATCTTGTACTCACACTTTCCCAATCACTGGGTCTTTGTGTTGAGCCCCCTGTGTTGAGCCCCCCCGTGTTTCATCTTTGGAGATTGGCTGTACTGTGCTGAGTAGTGTCTCGTTCTTGGATGGCGTTGAATGTGATCGAGCTGAACAGTGGAGTAGGCTCTTCTTGCAGTGTCCTGACTTACTCCCTCTGTACACTGTGTCATGAACACCTCCGTATCCAATGGCATCCTTGATTGGCTATCTGCGTTTCCATTTGCCTTACCAGGTCTGTACTTTATGGGGAAGTTGAAATCAGCCAATTCAGCAACCCACATCTGATCTTTTGCATTCAACTTAGTGGTGGTCAGCACCCCTGCTTTAATTTCTTTACATTCACAACCGTAAGTTAGCAGCTTGCCATAGCCTACTTGTAAATCATTTGTAAATAATGACCTTGTATTTCCTGTTATGGTGAATAAAAGGTTGGCTGCGCAATGTTGTTAGCTAATGTTCTGTTAATTATATGAGCTGGCTGGACAAAGAAAACCATTATTAATTAAGCAGGTCCTAAGAAACATAAGACCAATACAATTTATTTTCAAAAGCATAGAATAGCATATTTTGATTTTAATTTGGTCAGAAATTATGTATTTCTAAAATAGACATACTTTCCCCACACAACTTGAGTGTCACAAACATGTGGAACCACTGTCATATAACAGAAAAGTAGTATTTTTAAAACAGAGCCGATGTCCTCATTTTTGTGATCCTTTTGGAATTACCTGGATTTCTGCATAAATTGCTCATAAAATTTGATCTGATCTTTATGTAAGTCACAACAATAGACAAACACAGTCTAATAACATACACATTGAACACACCATGTAAACATTCACAGGTCAGGGTGGGAAAAGTATGTGAACCCTTGGATTTAATAACTGGTTGACCCTCCTTTGGCAGCAATAAACTCAACCAAATGTGTTCTGTAGTTGCAGATCAGACCTGCACAACGGCAAGGAGGAATTTTGGACCATTCATCTTTACAAAACTGTTTCAGTTAAGCAATATTCTTAGGATGTCTGTGATGAACTGCTTTCGAGGTCATGCCACAGCATTTTAAATCAGGTTGAGGTCAGGACTCTGACTAAGCCACTCCAGAAGGTGTATTTTCTTCTGCTGAAGCCATTCTGTTGTTGATTTACTAATGTGTTTTGGGTCGTTGTCATGTTGCATCACCCAACTTCTGTTGAGCTTCAATTTGTGGACAGATATCCTTACACTCTCCTGCGAAATGTCTTGATAAACTTAGGAATTAATTTTACCATCGATGATAGCAAGCTGTCCAGGCCCTGAGGCAGCAAAGCAGCCCCAAACCGTGATACTTTACATTTGGGATGAGGTTTTGATGTTGGTGTGCTGTGCCTTTTTTTTCTCCACACATAGTGTTGTGTGTTCCTTCCAAACAACTCAACTTTAGTTTAATCTGTCCACTGAATATTTTGACAGAAGCGCTGTGGAACATTCAGGTGCTCTTTTGCAAACTTCAGATGTGCAGCAATGTTTTTTTGGACAGCAGAGCCTTCTTCCGTGGTGTCCTCCCATGAACACCATTCATGTTTAGTGTTTTACGTATCGTAGATTCATCAATAGAGGTGTTAACTTACAGAAATCTCTGGAACATGCTAACTGACACTAGAATTCTTCTTAACCTCATTGAACATTCTGCACTGTGCTCTTGCAGTCATCTTTGCAGGGTGGCCACTCCTAGGGAGAGTAGCAACTGTGCTGAACTTTCTCCATTTATAGACAATTTGTCTTACCGTGGACTGATGAACATCAGGCTTTTAGAGATACTTTTGTAACCCTTTCCAGCTTTATGCCAGTCAATAATTCTTAATCTTAGGTTTTCTGAGATCTCTTTTGTTCGAGGCAATCCAGTGTCCTTTTGCCCATCTTAATCTTTTCTTTTTATTGGCCAGTCTGAGATATGGCTTTTTCTTTGCAACTCTGCCTAGAAGGCCAGAATCTCGGAGTCACCTCTTCACTGTTGACGTTGAGACTGGTGTTTTGCGGGTACTATTTAATGAAGCTGCCAGTTGAGGACTTGTGAGGCGTCTGTTTCTCAAACTAGACACTAATGTACTTGTCCTCTTGCTCAGTTGTGCACCGGGGCCTACTCCCACTCCTCTTTCTATTCTGGTTAGGGCCAGTTTGCGCTGTTCTGTGAAGGGAGTAGTGGCAATTTATCGCATGGAATAGCCTTCATTTCTCAGGACAAGAATAGACTGACGAGTTTCCGGAGAAAGTTCTATGTTTCTGGCTAGTTTGAGCCTGTAATCGAACCCACAAATGCTGATACTCAACTAGTCTAAAGAAGGCCAGTTTTATTGCTTATTTAATCAGTACAACAGTTTTCAGCTATGCTAACATAATTTCAAAAGGGTTTTCTAATGATCAATAAGCCTTTTAAAATGATAAACTTGGATTAGCTAACACAATGTGCCATTGGAACACAGGAGTGATGTTTGCTGATAATGGGCCTCTGTACGCGTATGTAGATATTCCATAAAAAATCAGCCTTTTCCAGCTACAATAGTCATTTACAGCATTAACAATGTCTACACTGTATTTTTGATCAATTTGATGTTATTATAAAAATGGACGGTAATTTATGGTAGTGTATGCAATGACAGAGAGTGTGGTGCGCCACTGACTGTTATGGAAACAACAATGGTTGTGCGTGTGTGTGTGTGGGGCGCGGGGAGGGCAGCACGGAGCGTCTCTCTCTGGCACCAACCATGGCACTGCACTGTGCTCATGGAGGCTTTTCAGCTTGAGAGCTTTTCAGATAAACTGCTCTTTCTCTATTTTCTCTCCATCACATGCTCTATTTTTCTCCCTTTCACATTCTCTCCTTTTTATCTATTTTCTCTCCCTCTCGCTACACAATGACTGCCATTCACAGGCATTCACCTGACACTTCATGAAGAACAAAAAAGTGCGCTGAAGAAAAACATGTCTGAAATGCCATGGAAGGCAGTTGGGATTTCTGCTTGACATTCACTCGGACCCAGAGTCAGGTTGCTGCGTGTCCACTGTGGGTTCACTGGTTTCCACCCCCTGTTTGTGGGACATGGGGATGGAGGAGGGAGTGGAGGGGGGAAACCTGGCCCGGTGCCTGGTAGGAAGAAAGCGAGATGCATGAAGATGGAGACTGGCGAAATATCACTGAGGTCATTACCATAGTTGGGCCATTACACCTTTGGTGGTCTGACAAAGCACACCCCTCACCTGCTTAAAATTCACCAGTTGTGTTAACTCATATGGAGCCTTGATCTGAGTGAGTTTGAAAGATTTATATCTGAATTGTATGGAGAAAAAGCTAATAATTTCCCTCTCTTTTCCTCTTCTGTTAAAACAGTCCCAGTCAGTGTGTGTGGTATGTCTGTCAGTGTTAGTCTGAGCTGCCCTTGCTGGCCTCATATAATGAATGGGCTAATGTTGTGAATGGTTGGCTGCAGCAGCTAACAGGGCATGTATTGTTGTAGCTCTGTCATTGTGGCTGCCAGGGGGAGACTTGTGTTGTTGTTGTTGTCAGATGTTGTTAAGTGAACCTGACTAGCTAGTTGGTGCTAGCTGGTGGCTAGCTGGTGTTAGTGCACTTAGCATCAGTTGACCGTGGCTGGAGACTTTTGAAGTGCTCTCCCTCAGTCCTCTCTTGTCCTGAGGGACTCTTTCCTCTCCTCTGAAACAGCGCCCATATATGGTCATGCTTGGGAGAAGCAAGGTCTGACTGTTATTCAGTTTCTCTCCCCTTCAACTCCAACATTAACTGAACCCTGCTCTTTTAAATGAATGGAAAAGTTCTCGACCCACCTGACCGCTTTCCTTAATAACACTCAGCTAAAGAAACTAAAAAAAGATCACTTCTAAATAGACTACAAGTTCCCCTATAACCACCACAAGACTTCCTTTGTGTTGTCTAGAAAACGACAACCTATCAGACTGCTGAATGCAATGGCTGTAAATACGACGTTTCCCACACAATGAGCCAGTCTTTTAGCTTCCAAATGTTCTTTAATTGCATAAAACCATCCCATTTTCAGATACATCTCTTAAGTTATATTTTATCCAAATTTAGACAGCCTTTTACTTTGCTAAATATCAAAACGAAAAACAAGCTCTACCTCCAATGAATTCAGCCCTGTCTCTGACTAACAGCGCTCTCAAATAAACCCAGCTCACGTTTGTCTCTCTCTATGCTGAGCTTCTTTGATATGTACCCTGTTTTAGTTTCCCTCTCCACACTGTCCTGTTTAGGCTCATCGTCTTCCAGGGAATGCTTTGTGACACAACTCTCTTTGGTTGGGTTTGTTACATCAGGATGTAGTGTAGGAACTTGATTCCTCTCCTTTTTGGCCCAGGCTTAACCCTCAGGAGGTTTGCTGTTGTGCGCGTGTGTCTGCGTGTGTCTGCGTGTGTCTGCGTGTGTCTGCGTGTGTCTGCGTGTGTGTCTGCGTGTGTGTGTGTGTGTGTCTGCGTGTGTGTGTGTCTGCGTGTGTGTGTGTCTGCGTGTGTGTGTGTCTGCGTGTGTGTGTGTGTGTGTGTGTGTGTGTGTGTGTGTGTGTGTGTGTGTGTGTGTGTGTGTGTGTGTGTGTGTCTGCGTGTGTGTGTGTGTCTGCGTGTGTGGGCTGGCCTTGTGGAATGTTGTGTGTGTGTGTGTGTGTTAGGGGAGGGCCAGGCTGTCCTGTGATGTCACAGACTACCGCTTCAGAAGAGCTGTCAGATAAATAGATGAGAGGGGGAAAGAAGGGGAGGAGGAGAGGATAGAAGGAGAGAGGGTTTGGATAGGAGAGTGATCTGACCTGGCAGAGGGAAAAGTACAGAGCAGAACATTTTGTACTGGTGTTGGAAGGGTCAGCGTGTGTAGTACCCCTATTCTCCACTTACCCTTTTTAGCAGTGTGTGCACACAAACAGTCAGGACAGGGCCGAATTAGGAGTGATGAATTGGAAGGTGGAGCGAGGGATTCTTTTTTTCCCACAGAACCAAAGAAAAACCACGCTTATGAAGCAATACAAACCCACAGGAAACGATAATGTCTTTTGACAAGTAACTTTTGACAAAATGCCACTTTATTCTACAGTGCGCATTTTGACTCAACCAAAAAAGTGGTGATGCCTGTTCATAAACATCCTGGGCTTAGGGTGTGGAAGTCTGCTCTCTACATCAGTCAGTGGCCATGACAGGACACATTAGTATTCAAACCATGAGGTAGCGGGAGAGGAGGAGCCTCTGTCTGCCAATCAGCTCCGCCTTAAGCTAGCAACCAACACCCATCAACACCTTGCCAAAAACCAATGACCTGCCTGGTGTGTTGCCATGGTGACAGCCTGTTGTTCCACCCCTCACCGTTGACCGTTGCAGTGCAGTGAAAAGAGGGCAGGATTAGTGGGTTTATGCAACCACTGGGAGGATTCATGGGAGGTATCTGAAGTCAAGGTCACAAGACTGTGGCTGGCAGGCTATGTGTGCGCGCATGTCTATCGTGTAGACTTTTCCATAACGGGCTGTAAGGTGATCCCCTCCAGTGTTGCGGTGTGGTAGTGTCTGGCTGTGGTGTCTGGTGTGATGCTCTCCTCTCCTATATTGGGCCTTTCAGTTGCTTCTCTGTCAGCTGATACAACACAGACCTACAGACACGTCAGCACCGCTCTGAGAGGGAGAGGTGGAGCGTGTCTGTGGCAGATCTGAGAGCAACACACACAGACATACGTACACACACACACACACATCTGACCCCAGCCTCCTCAGGTTTCATCCTCACTGGTGTGTGTGTGTGTGTGCTGGAAGTCAGAAGGGGTGTGTGTCTATATTTTTCCGATTGAGACCCCCTCTAAATCAAACAGATCAGACTGCTGAATGCTATGGCTACTAAGAATAACACCCCTTGGCTTCTTGTTAACGTGACTCTCTTTGGGATACGAGATATATTATCTGATGGGCTTAGATCACTTTTTCTTGTGTGTTTTTGGAAGAGAACAGTGAATGTCTATCCAGCTGGTTTAAGGTCTCGGTGCAGAAATAGCCAGGTCGTACAAAGTTCCAGTCGACAGTGCAAGTGGTGCTAGGCAGTGTCTCGGTAACTTGTAGGAATCTCTCTGCCCAGACCTATGCCTCATCCGTAGTCTGCCATTAAATAGCTAGCGATGCAAAATGGAGTACATGTTTAGAAAGGGGTTTGGTAATAAATCCATTGTGCATGTCTTCTTTTCAAATGCATGCTATGAAAACCATTTCTCTTAGTTATAACTGAAGATATCTAGTTTTCTCAAATGTATGATGAATTGCGCCCATTGTTCAATGTACCTTTTTTAATTTAAAATGCTTTAGGGACACCTTTGTCTACATGTAGCTGACTAAATGAACGTGACCCGGTTATTTCCTGTTAAATAACAACCACAGCCAGTGCTTTTGTTCCTAGTGTTAGTAGGCCTAACTGTAGCGATCATCATGTGAGAAGGGACGCTTACACAGTCCCAGGCCTCACTTACTCTGAATGGCTGGCGTTGTGGAGGCACTCTGCATGCTGTCTGTCTATTGGGACCACTGTGTTGACACAACCCAGGCCCTCATATCAAATCCAATTTTATTTGTCACAAGCTTCATAAACAATGAGTGTAACCTAGGGCTGTTGCGGTGACCGTGTTACCGCCATACCGGCGATCACGAGTCATGAAGGCAGTCAAATACCACATGACTGTTTAGTCACGGTAATTAGGCTTCTCCAAGCTCTGATGCTGCTGCTGGTCATTATTAGCCTACCAAACTTGCTAACTGCCTGGTACTCAGCACTCTATTGTCCCTCTAATCACTCTGACGTCAATGCAAATGTCATCAAAAATCTAATCACACACTTCATGAGAGTCCATGAGCTCATGTTGCGCAACATTTCTATTGGCTGTGCAATTATGGGAGAGAACAGTGATGGCCGCTAATAAAAAGAGGAGGATCCCATCAGCGTTCTATATGCTAGGCCCCTATATTTCTTTCTCAACTTTCCTAATATTAAGCACATTGCTTCTCTTTACAACAGGAGTATAGTCTACCTGGCTGGTATGAAAATGAACCATGTGCATAGATGACATGTGTATTTTCTCGCTGCCCCTGTTTTCCCTGTTTTGAGACAGGTGCATGATAAATGGTCCATTCTAAATCATAACTAATTTCACACATATATATTATGTAGTACATGTAATGACTAAACTAAATCAAGAATAGTCTGTGTGACAATATTAGCCTATCACTTGTGAATCATATATTATCATTAGTGAATGATGCCCAGTGTAAGAAACAATACCTTTCTTTTGCAGCTTTTTCTAATCATAGTCTCACACCTGATATAGCCTAGCCCATAGGTCTATATGTTTAATAAGGTTTGTAATCATAACTAAAGTGGCCAAATAACGTCTTGAAATTAAGCACATTCATCTGCTTTAAAGTTACATTGATAACTCTAAATGAAACCTATAGGAGGACCAGTTTCTTTGTTTACCCCTCAACACAGAATAGCTGCATGTGTTCACTCTCTCAAATAGTTTGGAGAAAATATTTATATTTTATTCAGCCTCGCTCAATTGTATTCTTCATACTATAAAATAATATAAAATAATGCCACTGAATTCTAAGCAAATCTTGTCTGCTAAATTAACTAGTGTAGCCCGCAGCCATTTGGCATAGCCAGATCAGGACCTAACATAAGGACAACTCCGAGTAAGCTGTTCTGTTCTTCTGAAATAGACTACATTTTCTTCATATCATGTTTCTTTAGACCTGTCTAAAATAAATAGTGGATTTATTGTGAAGGTGTAGGCTATATAACACGGATTTATTAGACATTTTAAAATGTCTAATAAATATTTGTGTGGATGCCAGGAGATGCTAAATGTGTTTGGTAATTGACCGTTAATTAATATAATGTGACCGACAGTTATTTGCTTGACAATCACTGGCTGACAACATTTTGTGACTGCCACAGCCCTAGTGTAGACTAACTAACTGTGAAATGCTTACTTTCGGGTCCTTTTCTAACAATGCAGAGTTTAAGGTAGTGCCATGAGGAATAAATACACAGTGAATAACAATAACGAGTAAACATAACATGGTTATATACAGGCAGTACCAGTATTTACCCTATTTACCCTGTTTGGCTGTTTCATGAAAACCTCACCCTCGGGACATTGGGCTGGACTGACTCACCATGTGTTCCTGTTGTGGTTATAAACACAGATTTGAAAAGTAAGTAAAAGGAAATAGTGTTGCGTGCTCGACGGTAGTAGGGGGTACCTGCTTAGTATAGTGTTGTGCCTGCGCTCGTACCCTGAACTGGACTAGTTCACTGTCCCGTCCCCCCCCCCCCCACCCCCTCCTCCACTTCACTTCCCTCCAGTCGTCACTTCAGCCTTGGTAGTGCTGCACTCTGACTTCTGAGTAGCAATAAAGGAACACCCTCACATACAAAATGTAGGTCTGTTGCACCTGGCAGAAAAGTGAATTGTCACCACAGATGATATGGGGACATGACACTTTCAAAGCGAAGTTTGTCAGATGTTTTGAGACCTTTAGTGTAGTCTGTCAAGACAGAACCACAACCAATGTCGTGGGATGTGGTTTCATCTTGACATTACTCTACTTTTGAGGTTTGGAAACATCTGACAAAGTTCCATTGACGAGGGAAATGTGTGTTTAAGTTCTAGCACTCTGTGCCATCAAATCTAACTGTGTCTCTGTGTCTCTGTGTCTCTGTGTCTCTGTGTCTCTGTGTCTCTGTGTCTCTGTGCGTGTCTGTGTGTCTGTGTCTCTGTGTGTCTGTGTCTCTGTGTGTCTGTGTCTCTGTGTGTCTGTGTCTCTGTGTGTCAGTGCGGGGATGTCGCCCAGGGAAGATTGTGCAGATGTCAGAGGCTGAAGTGAGAGGCCTCTGCATCAAGTCCAGAGAGATCTTCCTCAGCCAGCCCATCCTGTTGGAATTGGAGGCTCCCCTCAAAATCTGTGGTAGGTGGTGGTGATGATGAGGATGGTGATGGTGGCTGATGATGAGTTGTCCAGTTTAAGACCTATTATTCATTCATTAGCCTCTGGACGGATAGGCTATGGTAGTTAAGTAACCCCCCCCACACACACACCCCCACCCCTCCTCAGGTGACATCCACGGCCAGTACACAGACCTGCTGCGGCTCTTTGAGTACGGCGGCTTCCCGCCCGAGGCCAACTACCTGTTCCTGGGGGACTACGTGGACCGAGGCAAGCAGTCCCTGGAGACCATCTGTCTACTGCTGGCCTACAAGATCAAATACCCTGAGAACTTCTTCCTCCTCAGGGGCAACCACGAGTGTGCTTCCATCAACCGCATCTATGGCTTCTATGATGAGTGTGAGTAGTATGCATGCGCGCGCACACACACACTCTGCACACACACACACACACACACACACACACACACACACACACACACACCATGCACTTGTTAGTGTATCATACAAGTAATTGAGCTAAATAGCCACCCGGCACACACCCTAATTCATGTTTATTTTCCATTCAACACATACAGCCTCTGTGACAAGAGTAAAGTTGCAGATGAATACACTTGCACACACTGTCTGACATGAGTCTAGAAGATCCCAGATGATTGTATGAAGTATATTTAAACGTCATCTCTTAATGTTTCTCCAGGTAAGCGCAGATTCAACATAAAGCTGTGGAAGACATTTACTGACTGCTTCAACTGCCTTCCCATCGCTGCCATCGTAGATGAGAAGATCTTCTGTTGCCATGGAGGTACTGCTGGAAGAGCTGTCACTCAAACTCCCTGTCTGAATGATATGGTTGTTATAACAGCATGGAGAGTTTTGTCTTGCTCAGAAAGTGAATTATGTAGCGTTGGAATAATGATTACACACGACATAGGTATTAAATAGTTACAGTATATATAATAACGCAAGCAGGCATTAGACATGAGTCATGACTATGATTTAAGTGAAATAAAGACTTAAAGGCTCTGTGCACAGCAGTGCCTCTCCTACAACGTGCTGGTCCTGGCAGGGAAACTAACCTTGAAATGTGCGTGTGGTTTTTATGCGTTTTGGATGACTGAGTGCTGTTGTCTCTGTCTCTGCGCTCCTCTGTCTCCTACCAGGCCTCTCTCCAGACCTGCAGTCTATGGAGCAGATCCGTCGCATCATGAGACCCACAGACGTCCCCGACACCGGTAGGTCCACATACACACAGATGGATGCACATGTACATATACTGAAGAGAAATATGAAACGCAACAGTTTTAAAAGCTTTAACTGAGTTACAGTTCATATCACGAAATCAGTCAATTGAAATAAATTCATTAGGCTCTAATCTATGGATTTCACATGACTGGGAATACAGATATGCATCTGTTGGCCACAGACACCTTAAAAGAAGTGGTCCTCACAATGGGCCTCAGGATCTCATCACGGTATCTCTGTGCATTCAAATGGTACATATTGTACACACACAAACACACAGAGATATGTTTTACTGTCCTTTCTCAGATCTAAAATAGATTTATATTCAGAATCCTATTTCTCCTAACCCTAAAACAACCCTAAATCCTAACCTAACTCCTAACCCCTAAACAACCCTTATCCTAACTCCTAACCTAACCCCTAAACAACCGCTAATCCTAACCCTAATTTCTAACCTAAACCTAACCCCTAACTCCTAAACAACCGCTTATCCTAACCCTAACCCCTAACTCCTAACCCCTAAACAACCGCTAATCCTAACCCTAACTCCTAACCTAAACCTATCCCCTAAACAACCACTAATCCTAACCCTAACTCCTAACCTAAACCTAACCCCTAACTCATAACCCCCAAACAACTCCTAACCTAAACCCAAGTCCTAAACCTAACCCCTAACCCTAATTGTAACATTAAAACTAAGCCTAAAATAGCCTTTGTCCTTGAGTGGGTCTGGAAAATGTCCCCACGAGGATAGTAATACACACACACGCCTCTCCAACTCTCCAAGCTGTTTACAAAAACGTGCTATATCCCTTAGCAGACAGTAGGGGTCATCCCAGATTGTACTGATTTTGGGCAGTGTAGCTAATTCTTTGTTAAAGAATTTCTGATTCTCCAAACCAAATGAATATTGACATTACCATTGAGATGAGTTGTTTAAACATCACTTTAATGACTGTACGTGATCAACCCATTGTTATGTCAATACAGTAGACCTATGTATAGTTACATCTAAATAAGGTTTCTGAGAATCATTGAATAAGTCACAGAAAACCCAAGGGATCTAGTATCTGCTCATCAGACCTTTCTAGCAAACATCTCCTTATATGGGAGTGATGTGAACTACTGGACCGTGAGGCCATTTTACACATCTCAGATCTCTCTGTGTGTGTGTGTGTGTGTGTGTTCCAGGGTTGCTGTGCGACTTGCTGTGGTCGGACCCAGACAAAGATGTTCAGGGTTGGGGGAGAATGACCGCGGGGTCTCGTTCACGTTTGGGGCTGATGTGGTCAGCAAGTTCCTCAACCGTCACGATCTGGACCTCATCTGCAGAGCCCACCAGGTACTGTAACAATCAACTGACCTGTCATTGTAGTCGAAACAGGACATCAGAGTAGTCCAGTACATCCACCCAAACACTGCTACACACACAATCGACAGCTCCAGTTCCCATAAACCTAAAGTATCAAATCTTAAAACACTTCTCCATTGCTGTTGAGATACTTAACAACTTTTCTTTTTACTTCTCTGATTACGTTGGTAACCACTTTATAATAGCAATAAGGTACCTCAGGTGTTTGTGGTATATGGCCAATATACCACGGCTAAGGGCTGTGTCCAGGCACTCTGCATTGCGTCGTGCATAAGAACAGCACCGTAGCCGTGGTATATTGGCCATTTAAACACCGGGTGGGACTAATCCTGAATTCTGATTGGTTAAAACTGCATTCCAGCCGGTGTCTATTCCACAAGTTACCACCGGCTAAATCTATGACGTTAAAATGCCTATTTACTCTGTTCCATCTGACTGCGCAATCCACTGTCTCATCAACCCAGCCAGGCACTTTATAAACGTGATCTCCACTATAAAAAGCATCTAGACATTATCTCACATTTCTTTTAGACTAACAACACCTCCTCAGGCCTTAATGGCTAAGGGCTGTGTCCAGGCACTCCGCGTTGCATTGTGCCAAAGAACAGCCCGTAGCCATATACCAAACCCCCTTGGGCCTTATTGCTTAATTATAGCAACACTGATATAGTTACACTTCATGACCTCGATGGTCCTCTCCACTGATGTGCTGACTGTGTGTCCCCCCCACTCCACTAATGTGCTGACTGTGTCCCCCCCACTCCACTGATGTGCTGACTGTGTCCCCCCCACTCCACTGATGTGCTGACTGTGTCCCCCCCACTCCACTAATGTGCTGACTGTGTCCCCCCACTCCACTGATGTGCTGACTGTGTCCCCCCCCCACTCCACTGATGTGCTGACTGTGTCCCCCCACTCCACTGATGTGCTGACTGTGTCCCCCCACTCCACTGATGTGCTGACTGTGTCCCCCACTCCACTGATGTGCTGACTGTGTCCCCCCACTCCACTGATGTGCTGACTGTGTCCCCCCCACTCCACTGATGTGCTGACTGTGTCCCCCACTCCACTGATGTGCTGACTGTGTCCCCCCACTCCACTGATGTGCTGACTGTGTCCCCCCACTCCACTGATGTGCTGACTGTGTCCCCCCACTCCACTGATGTGCTGACTGTGTCCCCCACTCCACTGATGTGCTGACTGTGTCCCCCCACTCCACTGATGTGCTGACTGTGTCCCCCCACTCCACTGATGTGCTGACTGTGTCCCCCCACTCCACTGATGTGCTGACTGTGTCCCCCCACTCCACTGATGTGCTGACTGTGTCCCCCCACTCCACTGATGTGCTGACTGTGTCCCCCCCCACTCCACTGATGTGCTGACTGTGTCCCCCCACTCCACTGATGTGCTGACTGTGTCCCCCCACTCCACTGATGTGCTGACTGTGTCCCCCCACTCCACTGATGTGCTGACTGTGTCCCCCCACTCCACTGATGTGCTGACTGTGTCCCCCCACTCCACTGATGTGCTGACTGTGTCCCCCCACTCCACTGATGTGCTGACTGTGTCCCCCCCACTCCACTGATGTGCTGACTGTGTCCCCCACTCCACTGATGTGCTGACTGTATTCCCCCCCACTCCACTGATGTGCTGACTGTGTCCCCCCCCACTCCACTGATGTGCTGACTGTGTCCCCCCACTCCACTGATGTGCTGACTGTGTCCCCCCCACTCCACTGATGTGCTGACTGTGTCCCCCCACTCCACTGATGTGCTGACTGTGTCCCCCCCACTCCACTGATGTGCTGACTGTGTCCCCCCCACTCCACTGATGTGCTGACTGTGTCCCCCCACTCCACTGATGTGCTGACTGTGTCCCCCCCCACTCCACTGATGTGCTGACTGTGTGTCCCCCCCCACTCCACTGATGTGCTGACTGTGTCCCCCCACTCCACTGATGTGCTGACTGTGTCCCCCCCCCACTCCACTGATGTGCTGACTGTGTCCCCCCACTCCACTGATGTGCTGACTGTGTCCCCCACTCCACTGATGTGCTGACTGTGTCCCCCCACTCCACTGATGTGCTGACTGTGTCCCCCCACTCCACTGATGTGCTGACTGTGTCCCCCCACTCCACTGATGTGCTGACTGTGTGTGTCTCCCCCACTCCACTGATGTGCTGACTGTGTGTGTCCCCCCACTCCACTGATGTGCTGACTGTGTGTCTCCCCCACTCCACTGATGTGCTGACTGTGTCCCCCCACTCCACTGATGTGCTGACTGTGTGTCTCCCCCACTCCACTGATGTGCTGACTGTGTCCCCCCACTCCACTGATGTGCTGACTGTGTGTGTCTCCCCCACTCCACTGATGTGCTGACTGTGTCCCCCACTCCACTGATGTGCTGACTGTGTCCCCCCACTCCACTGATGTGCTGACTGTGTCCCCCCACTCCACTGATGTGCTGACTGTGTCCCCCCACTCCACTGATGTGCTGACTGTGTCCCCCCACTCCACTGATGTGCTGACTGTATTCCCCCCACTCCACTGATGTGCTGTCTGTGTCCCCCCCACTCCACTGATGTGCTGACTGTGTGTCTCCCCCACTCCACTGATGTGCTGACTGTGTGTGTCTCCCCCACTCCACTGATGTGCTGACTGTGTCCCCCCACTCCACTGATGTGCTGACTGTGTGTCTCCCCCACTCCACTGATGTGCTGACTGTGTCCCCCCCACTCCACTGATGTGCTGACTGTGTGTGTCTCCCCCACTCCACTGATGTGCTGACTGTGTCCCCCCACTCCACTGATGTGCTGACTGTGTCCCCCCACTCCACTGATGTGCTGACTGTGTCCCCCCACTCCACTGATGTGCTGACTGTGTCCCCCCACTCCACTGATGTGCTGACTGTGTCCCCCCACTCCACTGATGTGCTGACTGTGTTCCCCCACTCCACTGATGTGCTGTCTGTGTCCCCCCAGCTCCACTGATGTGCTGTCTGTGTCCCCCCCACTCCACTGATGTGCTGTCTGTGCCCCCCCACTCCACTGATGTGCTGTCTGTGTCCCCCCACTCCACTGATGTGCTGACTGTGTGTGTCCCCCCACTCCACTGATCTGCTGACTGTGTCCCCCCACTCCACTGATTTGCTGACTGTGTCCCCCACTCCACTGATTTGCTGACTGTGTCCCCCCACTCCACTGATGTGCTGTCTGTGTCCCCCCACTCCACTGATGTGCTGTCTGTGTCCCCCACTCCACTGATGTGCTGACTGTGTCCCCCACTCCACTGATGTGCTGACTGTGTCCCCCCACTCCACTGATGTGCTGTCTGTGTCCCCCCACTCCACTGATGTGCTGACTGTGTGTGTCTCCCCCCCACTCCACTGATGTGCTGACTGTATTCCCCCCACTCCACTGATGTGCTGTCTGTGTCCCCCCACTCCCCTGATGTGCTGTCTGTGTCCCCCCACTCCACTGATGTGCTGACTGTGTCCCCCCTCTCCCCTGATGTGCTGTCTGTGTCCCCCCCACTCCACTGATGTGCTGACTGTGTGTGTCTCCCCCCCCACTCCACTGATGTGCTGACTGTATTCCCCCCCACTCCACTGATGTGCTGTCTGTGTCTCCCCCCACTCCACTGATGTGCTGACTGTGTGTCCCCCCCACTCCACTGATGTGCTGACTGTGTCCCCCCACTCCACTGATGTGCTGACTGTGTCCCCCCACTCCACTGATGTGCTGTCTGTATCCCCCCACTCCACTGATGTGCTGACTGTGTCCCCCCCACTCCACTGATGTGCTGACTGTATTCCCCCACTCCACTGATGTGCTGTCTGTGTCCCCCACTCCACTGATGTGCTGTCTGTGTCCCCCACTCCACTGATGTGCTGTCTGTGTCCCCCCACTCCACTGATGTGCTGACTGTGTCCCCC
Organism: Oncorhynchus keta; assembly: GCF_023373465.1. Lineage (NCBI taxonomy): Eukaryota > Metazoa > Chordata > Actinopteri > Salmoniformes > Salmonidae > Oncorhynchus > Oncorhynchus keta. The sequence goes on from NC_068433.1 coordinate 15,148,092, forward strand.
ACTCCACTGATGTGCTGACTGTGTCCCCCCACTCCACTGATGTGCTGACTGTGTCCCCCCACTCCACTGATGTGCTGACTGTGTGTCCCCCCCACTCCACTGATGTGCTGACTGTGTGTCCCCCACTCCACTGATGTGCTGTCTGTGTCCCCCCACTCCACTGATGTGCTGTCTGTGTCCCCCCACTCCACTGATGTGCTGACTGTGTCCCCCCACTCCACTGATGTGCTGTCTGTGTCCCCCACTCCACTGATGTGCTGACTGTGTGTCCCCACTCCACTGATGTGCTGACTGTGTGTCCCCCCACTCCACTGATGTGCTGACTGTGTGTGTCCCCCCACTCCACTGATGTGCTGACTGTGTGTGTCCCCCCCACTCCACTGATGTGCTGACTGTGTGTCCCCCCACTCCACTGATGTGCTGACTGTGTGTCCCCCCCACTCCACTGATGTGCTGTCTGTGTCCCCCCACTCCACTGATGTGCTGTCTGTGTCCCCCCACTCCACTGATGTGCTGTCTGTGTCCCCCCACTCCACTGATGTGCTGACTGTGTCCCCCCACTCCACTGATGTGCTGTCTGTGTCCCCCCACTCCACTGATGTGCTGACTGTGTGTCCCCACTCCACTGATGTGCTGACTGTGTGTGTCTCCCCCCACTCCACTGATGTGCTGACTGTGTCCCCCCACTCCACTGATGTGCTGACTGTGTGTGTCCCCCCCACTCCACTGATGTGCTGACTGTGTCCCCCCCACTCCACTGATGTGCTGACTGTGTGTGTCTCCCCCACTCCACTGATGTGCTGACTGTGTCCCCCCACTCCACTGATGTGCTGACTGTGTGTCTCCCCCCACTCCACTGATGTGCTGACTGTGTCCCCCCACTCCACTGATGTGCTGACTGTGTGTGTCTCCCCACTCCACTGATGTGCTGACTGTGTCCCCCCACTCCACTGATGTGCTGACTGTGTCCCCCCACTCCACTGATGTGCTGACTGTGTCCCCCCACTCCACTGATGTGCTGACTGTGTGTCTCCCCCACTCCACTGATGTGCTGACTGTGTCCCCCCACTCCACTGATGTGCTGACTGTGTCCCCCCACTCCACTGATGTGCTGACTGTGTGTGTCCCCCCACTCCACTGATGTGCTGACTGTGTCCCCCCCACTCCACTGATGTGCTGACTGTGTGTCTCCCCCACTCCACTGATGTGCTGACTGTGTCCCCCCACTCCACTGATGTGCTGACTGTGTGTCTCCCCCCACTCCACTGATGTGCTGACTGTGTCCCCCCCTCCACTGATGTGCTGACTGTGTCCCCCACTCCACTGATGTGCTGACTGTGTCCCCCACTCCACTGATGTGCTGACTGTGTCCCCCACTCCACTGATGTGCTGACTGTGTCCCCCACTCCACTGATGTGCTGACTGTGTCCCCCCACTCCACTGATGTGCTGACTGTGTCCCCCCCTCCACTGATGTGCTGACTGTGATGTTCCCCCACTCCACTGATGTGCTGTCTGTGTCCCCCCACTCCACTGATGTGCTGTCTGTGTCCCCCCCGCTCCACTGATGTGCTGTCTGTGTCCCCCCCGCTCCACTGATGTGCTGTCTGTGTCCCCCCCGCTCCACTGATGTGCTGTCTGTGTCCCCCCCGCTCCACTGATGTGCTGTCTGTGTCCCCCCCGCTCCACTGATGTGCTGTCTGTGTCCCCCCCGCTCCACTGATGTGCTGTCTGTGTCCCCCCCGCTCCACTGATGTGCTGTCTGTGTCCCCCCACTCCACTGATGTGCTGTCTGTGTCCCCCCCACTCCACTGATGTGCTGACTGTCTGTGTCTCCCCCCCACTCCACTGATGTGCTGACTGTGTGTGTCTCCCCCCCACTCCACTGATGTGCTGACTGTGTCCCCCCCACTCCACTGATGTGCTGACTGTGTCCCCCCACTCCACTGATGTGCTGTCTGTGTCCCCCCACTCCACTGATGTGCTGTCTGTGTCCCCCACTCCACTGATGTGCTGTCTGTGTCCCCCACTCCACTGATGTGCTGTCTGTGTCCCCCACTCCACTGATGTGCTGTCTGTGTCCCCCCACTCCACTGATGTGCTGACTGTGTGTGTCTCCCCCCACTCCACTGATGTGCTGACTGTATTCCCCCCACTCCACTGATGTGCTGTCTGTGTCCCCCCACTCCACTGATGTGCTGTCTGTGTCCCCCCACTCCACTGATGTGCTGACTGTGTCCCCCCACTCCACTGATGTGCTGACTGTGTCCCCCCACTCCACTGATGTGCTGACTGTGTGTCCCCCCACTCCACTGATGTGCTGACTGTGTGCCCCCACTCCACTGATGTGCTGACTGTGTCCCCCCACTCCACTGATGTGCTGACTGTGTCCCCCCACTCCACTGATGTGCTGACTGTGTCCCCCCACTCCACTGATGTGCTGTCTGTGTCCCCCCCACTCCACTGATGTGCTGTCTGTGTCCCCCCACTCCACTGATGTGCTGACTGTGTGTGTCTCCCCACTCCACTGATGTGCTGACTGTGTCCCCCCACTCCACTGATGTGCTGTCTGTGGCCCCCCACTCCACTGATGTGCTGTCTGTGTCCCCCACTCCACTGATGTGCTGTCTGTGTCCCCCACTCCACTGATGTGCTGTCTGTGTCCCCCCACTCCACTGATGTGCTGTCTGTGTCCCCCACTCCACTGATGTGCTGTCTGTATCCCCCCACTCCACTGATGTGCTGACTGTGTGTGTGTCACCCCCACTCCACTGATGTGCTGTCTGTGTCCCCCACTCCACTGATGTGCTGTCTGTGTCCCCACTCCACTGATGTGCTGTCTGTGTCCCCCACTCCACTGATGTGCTGTCTGTGTCCCCCACTCCACTGATGTGCTGACTGTGTCCCCCCACTCCACTGATGTGCTGACTGTGTGTCCACCCCCACTCCACTGATGTGCTGACTGTGTGTCCCCCCACTCCACTGATGTGCTGACTGTGTGTCCCCCCACTCCACTGATGTGCTGTCTGTGTCCCCCCACTCCACTGATGTGCTGTCTGTGTCCCCCCACTCCACTGATGTGCTGACTGTGTGTCCCCCACTCCACTGATGTGCTGTCTGTGTCCCCCACTCCACTGATGTGCTGTCTGTGTCCCCCACTCCACTGATGTGCTGTCTGTGTCCCCCACTCCACTGATGTGCTGACTGTGTCCCCCACTCCACTGATGTGCTGACTGTGTGTCCACCCCACTCCACTGATGTGCTGACTGTGTGTCCCCCCACTCCACTGATGTGCTGACTGTGTGTCCCCCCACTCCACTGATGTGCTGTCTGTGTCCCCCCACTCCACTGATGTGCTGTCTGTGTCCCCCCACTCCACTGATGTGCTGACTGTGTGTCCCCCACTCCACTGATGTGCTGTCTGTGTCCCCCCACTCCACTGATGTGCTGTCTGTGTCCCCCCCCTCCACTGATGTGCTGACTGTGTGACCCCACTCCACTGATGTGCTGACTGTGTGTCCCCCCACTCCACTGATGTGCTGACTGTGTGTGTCCCCCCACCCACTGATGTGCTGACTGTGTGTCCCCCCACTCCACTGATGTGCTGACTGTGTGTGTCCCCCCACTCCACTGATGTGCTGACTGTGTGTCCCCCCACTCCACTGATGTGCTGACTGTGTGTCTCCCCCACTCCACTGATGTGCTGACTGTATCCCCCCGCTCCACTGATGTGCTGTCTGTGTCCCCCCCACTCCACTGATGTGCTGTCTGTGTCCCCCACTCCACTGATGTGCTGACTGTGTCCCCCCACTCCACTGATGTGCTGACTGTGTCCCCCCACTCCACTGATGTGCTGACTGTGTGTCCCCCCACTCCACTGATGTGCTGACTGTGTGTCCCCCCACTCCACTGATGTGCTGACTGTGTCCCCCCACTCCACTGATGTGCTGACTGTGTCCCCCCACCCACTGATGTGCTGACTGTGTCCCCCCACTCCACTGATGTGCTGTCTGTGTCCCCCACTCCACTGATGTGCTGACTGTGTGTGTCTCCCCCCACTCCACTGATGTGCTGACTGTGTCCCCCCACTCCACTGATGTGCTGTCTGTGGCCCCCCACTCCACTGATGTGCTGTCTGTGTCCCCCACTCCACTGATGTGCTGTCTGTGTCCCCCACTCCACTGATGTGCTGTCTGTGGCCCCCCACTCCACTGATGTGCTGTCTGTGTCCCCCCACCCACTGATGTGCTGTCTGTATCCCCCCACTCCACTGATGTGCTGACTGTGTGTGTGTCACCCCCCACTCCACTGATGTGCTGACTGTATTCCCCCCACTCCACTGATGTGCTGTCTGTGTCCCCCCACTCCACTGATGTGCTGTCTGTGTCCCCCCACTCCACTGATGTGCTGACTGTGTGTCCCCCCACTCCACTGATGTGCTGACTGTGTGTCCCCCCACTCCACTGATGTGCTGACTGTGTGTCCCCCCCCACTCCACTGATGTGCTGACTGTGTGTCCCCCCACCCACTGATGTGCTGACTGTGTGTCCCCCCACTCCACTGATGTGCTGTCTGTGTGTCCCCCCCCTCCACTGATGTGCTGACTGTGTCCCCCCACTCCACTGATGTGCTGACTGTGTCCCCCCCCACTCCACTGATGTGCTGTCTGTGTCCCCCCACTCCACTGATGTGCTGTCTCTGTCCCCCACTCCACTGATGTGCTGTCTCTGTCTCCCCACTCCACTGATGTGCTGACTGTGTGTCCCCACTCCACTGATGTGCTGACTGTGTGTCCCCCCCACCCACTGATGTGCTGACTGTGTGTGTGTCCCCCACTCCACTGATGTGCTGACTGTGTGTGTGTCCCCCCACTCCACTGATGTGCTGACTGTGTGTGTGTCCCCCCCCACCCACTGATGTGCTGACTGTGTGTGTGTGTCCCCCCACTCCACTGATGTGCTGACTGTGTGTGTGTCCCCCCACTCCACTGATGTGCTGACTGTGTGTGTCCCCCCACTCCACTGATGTGCTGACTGTGTGTGTGTGTCCCCCCCACTCCACTGATGTGCTGACTGTGTGTCCCCCCCCACCCCACTGATGTGCTGACTGTGTGTCCCCCCCACTCCACTGATGTGCTGACTGTGTGTCCCCCCACTCCACTGATGTGCTGTCTGTGTGTCCCCCACTCCACTGATGTGCTGTCTGTATTCCCCCCCACTCCACTGATGTGCTGTCTGTGTCCCCCCACTCCACTGATGTGCTGACTGTGTGTCCCCCCACTCCACTGATGTGCTGTCTGTGCCCCCCCCACTCCACTGATGTGCTGACTGTGTGTCCCCCCACTCCACTGATGTGCTGACTGTGTGTCCCCCCCCACTCCACTGATGTGCTGACTGTGTGTGTGTGTGTGTCCCACTCCACTGATGTGCTGACTGTGTGTGTCCCCCCACTCCACTGATGTGCTGACTGTGTGTGTCCCCCCACTCCACTGATGTGCTGACTGTGTGTCCCCCCACTCCACTGATGTGCTGACTGTGTGTGTGTGTGTCCCCCACTCCACTGATGTGCTGACTGTGTGCCCCCCTCCCCACCCACTGATGTGCTGACTGTGTGCCCCCCTCCCCACTCCACTGATGTGCTGACTGTGTGTGTGTCCCCCCCCACTCCACTGATGTGCTGACTGTGTCCCCCCTCCACAGATGTGCTGACTGTGTGTGTGTGTGTGTCCCCACTCCACTGATGTGCTGACTGTGTCCCCCCTCCCCACCCACAGATGTGCTGACTGTGTGTGTGTGTGTGTCCCCACTCCACTGATGTGCTGACTGTGTGTCTTCCCCAGGTTGTGGAGGATGGCTATGAGTTCTTTGCCAAGCGGCAGCTGGTGACTCTGTTCTCAGCTCCTAACTACTGTGGAGAGTTTGACAACGCCGGCGGTATGATGAGTGTTGACGAGACCCTGATGTGCTCCTTTCAGGTAACGTTACTAAAGTAACGTCAGTATCATATCCGTAGTGTCATTGCAACCACTGACAACAACAGACAATAAGTAGTTTGGTTGTCATTAGGGTAGACTGACTGAGGATATTCTCAGGATAAGTCCCTAAAGTGTATCATTCTACACACAGACGTTTGTAGTCCTACACTGTTTATTCAATGGGGTGGCAGGGTAGCCTAGTGGTTAGAGCGTTGGACTAGTAACCGGAAGGTTCCAACAAATCTGTTGTTCTGCCCCTGAACAGGCAGTTAACCCACTGTTCCTAGGCCGTCATTGAAAATAAGAATTTGTTCTTAACTGACTTGCCTAGTTAAATAAAGGTATAAAAAAAAGGTTTTAAATGAGGTACTTGTCAATGCTATGTTGTGATCAGTACTATCACTCTGCAACAGCTGGGGCCAAACAACAGCTTTGATAGAATCCAACACTGTGCAGTCGCTTGGTTTTATTGATTAAAGAATCATTTGACAGGTGAAATATGCCTTGGATTTAGATGTATAGTCTTAATGGTCCACCGTCACTCTGTAGATCCTGAAGCCGTCTGAGAAGAAGGCCAAGTACCAGTACGGAGGGATGAACTCCGGCCGACCCGTCACCCCGCCCCGCACCGTGGTCCCACCAAAGAAACGGTGAACAAGGAAGAGAGAGAGCAGAAGGGAGGGAGATGGAGGGATGTCGTGGATGAGTGATGGTCCCTCATCAGTTTTTCACAATGGAGAAACACTTAGCAGAAATAAATAAATAAACATCGATAAAACACAAAGCAAAGTTTTTGATTTCATGACCCCCTGCCCCCCACCTCCGTTGTGTCTTTTGTTGTCATTTCCCCCTCTGAACTGTTCTGTCACGCACCGTTCCCCATGTGTAACCAACCACACCCATTTAAAAAAAAGTTGCGTTTAAAGGAAACGATGACAACACAAGGTGGTCATTCTGTTTGCATATCGGAGTGTTTTTCTTCATACTTTTTTTCTTGCTTTTTGGCTTATGACGGAATGACAACAACTGGCCCCAGTTGACCATTTCACCCCACCCCACCTGTCAAGTAGGAACAGGTGTTAATGACAACTACTAGCCCCAGTTGACCATTTCACCCCACCCCACCTGTCAAGTAGGAACAGGTGTTAATGACAACTACTAGCCCCAGTTGACCATTTCACCCCACCCCACCTGTCAAGTAAGAACAGGTGTTAATGACAACTACTAGCCCCAGTTGACCATTTCACCCCACCCCACCTGTCAAGTAGGAACAGGTGTTAATGACAACTACTAGCCCCAGTTGACCATTTCACCCCACCCCACCTGTCAAGTAAGAACAGGTGTTAATGACAACTACTAGCCCCAGTTGACCATTTCACCCCACCCCACCTGTCAAGTAGGAACAGGTGTTAATGACAACTACTGTCCCCAGTTGACCATTTCACCCCACCCCACCTGTCAAGTAGGAACAGGTGTTAATGACAACTACTAGCCCCAGTTGACCATTTCACCCCACCTGTCAAGTAAGAACAGGTGTTAATGACAACTACTAGCCCCAGTTGACCATTTCACCCCACCCCACCTGTCAAGTAGGAACAGGTGTTAATGACAACTACTAGCCCCAGTTGACCATTTCACCCCACCCCACCTGTCAAGTAGGAACAGGTGTTAATGACAACTACTAGCCCCAGTTGACCATTTCACCCCACCCCACCTGTCAAGTAAGAACAGGTGTTAATGACAACTACTAGCCCCAGTTGACCATTTCACCCCACCCCACCTGTCAAGTAAGAACAGGTGTTAATGACAACTACTAGCCCCAGTTGACCATTTCACCCCACCCCACCTGTCAAGTAAGAACAGGTGTTAATGACAACTACTAGCCCCAGTTGACCATTTCACCCCACCCCACCTGTCAAGTAGGAACAGGTGTTAATGACAACTACTGTCCCCAGTTGACCATTTCACCCCACCCCACCTGTCAAGTAGGAACAGGTGTTAATGACAACTACTAGCCCCAGTTGACCATTTCACCCCACCCCACCTGTCAAGTAAGAACAGGTGTTAATGACAACTACTAGCCCCAGTTGACCATTTCACCCCACCCCACCTGTCAAGTAGGAACAGGTGTTAATGACAACTACTGCCCCAGTTGACCATTTCACCCCACCCCACCTGTCAAGTAAGAACAGGTGTTAATGACAACTACTGCCCCAGTTGACCATTTCACCCCACCCCACCTGTCAAGTAGGAACAGGTGTTAATGACAACTACTAGCCCCAGTTGACCATTTCACCCCACCCCACCTGTCAAGTAGGAACAGGTGTTAATGACAACTACTAGCCCCAGTTGACCATTTCACCCCACCCCACCTGTCAAGTAGGAACAGGTGTTAATGACAATTACTGGGTTTTCAATAAATAAAATGGGGGGGCGGGGCATTTTTGGGTTGGTCAAGTGTCTTTTTCATTGAACTATGTGCTTTCAATGCAGTGAAAAATAAAACACTTCAAAGTATAATAAAAAGAAGACTAAATCACACAGAAATATGAAAGTAAATTGAATGTCACCATATCAAAGCTATTTCCAACAGCAGCAACTAAAATTCCTCAACTCAAAAACGATACAAATGGTTCCCTTCGCTGTAGTAGCACATAATACATTGTTGTTGTCCAATCATACCGTACGATCCTGACGAATCAAATCCCTGCTCGCAGCCATAATCCAACTGATTGGAGTTCCATAAAATAAAGTTGACTTGTATGTATTAAACACTACAGTGTAACAATTATGTCCAACAAGACTCGTTCTTCTCATAGCCAGGGTCTCAAAACCTTATTGCATGAAGTACTTTAACAATAACTGTCGTTTCACTATCTAAAACGAATGATTCAATCACTACTCTGCTTTTCTCTGGTCTCGCATCGTAAAACGTTGTTACACAAAAGGTTAACTCTGGTCTTTCCTATATTTCACTCTTCTTGCTCATGTTTTATTACCCGGCACTAGGCTGTCAACAGTGGATGATGTCACTCTGGATTATAGCGTCTGCTAAATAACCTCAAATGTAAATGAAGGATGTTGTATCTTAAACGAGATCTATATGCAACATTATGAATGTTTAAAGAAATGCTCTGGTACTTTGGCGACTAGTCAGTATTTCTTTGTGTTGATAACGATCTGTGTTGATAACAATTTCATGTTAAATCATTCAGACATGGTCATGACCTGAGTCCTGACTCATTGGTCCTGATTCTCGAACCTTTTCTAGAAATGTGCACTTGCACACCCTCGTCGTGGATTTAACAGCGTAGGACTGGTGTAAAATTTGGTTGGAGGGAGTTTACCGTTTCCACAGTCGTTAACATCCATGCAAGAAAGTTGTAAGTGCACACTTCGGGGGAAGGGTGGAAAATCGGAATGCAACCTTAGTAATGCTCCAGAGCCCAGTTCCCCAAAAGCACCTGAAGACTAAATTCATTATTAGAACTATAGGATCCTATCCCATGACTCTTTTGGGAAACCGGTCCCAGACCAGTGGTGTATTGGGAGGTAGACGCTGGTATACTCCGTATACCCACGTATTTTTCAGTGGGCATTGAGTATACTCGCTTCTTAAACCACTGATGCGTACCAAAGTAGTGTGGGGAAGGTATTCGCCGAATCAATTAATAAGGCTGATGAAACCGATCAGTATGTTAATCTTAAAATGTTGAACTATTATTTATTCACGTTTTAGGCACAGCAATGTTCCAAAATGCAATTTTGGGGAAAACACCTTTCTAAAACACCACAAAAATCTATATTTCTTCGATTTTTCCCAGACCTCAAAAGTGGTCTCGTGATGTGGTTTAAGCATCGTTATGGACTTAAGAGCATCCAATTTGGTTGTTTATCTTTTTTTAAAGTTTCAGAATTCTTTTAAAAAATCTGAAACTTGTGAATTCCCGGGACCACCCATACGTAGAATGTATGCACACATGACTGTAAGTCGCTTTGGATAAAAGCGTCTGCTAAATGGCATATATTATTATTATTATTATTATTAATTGCTTAGTTGACCGCTATGCCTACTTGCACAGTACAACTTGGGTTGACCTGACTGCGCAAGACCAGGATGGGATTGATCATTTTAGGTAATTCAGAGTATAGCTAGTTCTTCATCCAGTTGGCGACAGATTTCCATGCGAATATTTGTTTAAATATGCATTAAGAAAATATACGCATTTTCCCACCAGTGGCGTTTCCACCAAATAGATTTGTTGAGGATAAAAGTCAGTGCGTGATGACGTGATGCACACAAAATGTACGCAATTTAGTGTTAAAAATCTCATGTTCAATGTGTTTACGTAGCATTTTCAACTCTATCGATAGTTTTGTCACAAATACTGTTAAATAGCAAATGTGCCTACTCTGATGTTGACACGTGGCCAACAGCTGGCAGATACAGTGAGGGTAGACTAGTGATGAGGTTATGGCTAAATCAGTCATGCATCGATCACCATGTCACCTGAATCAGACCCTCAATATTTATTTAAAAGGAGCATCAAGATTACCATGCACTTTCACCACCCTGTAAAGTTCATAATTGATTGAATATGTAGCTTAATAAACTGCATGGTTTCCAGATTCGTAGCTGGAGGACCACACAACATGTCATCGCGTGACTCATTATGTTTATTATATCAATACTTACGCATAAAGGTGTTTCCACCACAATTTCTCGCATAATTCATTTTCCTTACAAAAAATATCCCATGTGCGAATTAACAAATTATATGACGGTATTTATAAAATTGTACTTAAACTGCCCGTTTTCATCACAGCTGTCGTGAATTTTATATGGTATGAAACTGGATGGAAACGTGGTTTGCATCACTATTTCTCATAGCATTTTTCTCACAGGGCGCCTTTCCTTCGCTTGGCGGGCCGTTTGAATTTTTGGGGGGCAAAATGATTATACCCACTTCTCCAGTCACCACTAAACCACTGGTTCGGGTAGACGGGTATTGTTCAAAAACGCTTCCTTCCTTCCTACCTCGATCACTGTTCTAACATGACAGAATATATGAAAGCTGTGTATTGGAGTCCTTGCTAACACATATGCAATTGTGATAGGCCAGTGATTTCCTAAAGTAAGGAAGGGTGCATCTGTAGAGTATTTGAACAGGGCCATTACCCTCACCTTCATCCAGCCATTCTGAAACCAAACGGATGTTTGTCTCAACAACACCACGTACAGGGGACCTTGTTTGTCTTCTACATAGAGTATGATAGTTAATTCTCACTCCATTCAGAAAACACTCTTAAACGTTGAGCAATCAAACCAAAAACAAAGATTTCATGAGAGGGAAACATAAAAAGGATTTTAAAACAATGGATACTTAGAGGAAGGAAGAAAGGAAAGTCTAGAAACCAAAATAGAGCAAACACAAAGTTCATACAAGAGTTGGTAAGGTTCTAATCAATGTGTTCATATCTGGAATGGAAACAGAATGGGCAAAAAATAAATAGTTTATAGACATATAAATCTATAACTTGACTTAATGCACAGCTTTAGAAATGGTTGTCGATTCATGTTTAATGGCACTCTGTTAAATGTATAATCTGACTCCGTTAAATCATCGTGGCCATGATACATTCAAGGAATGAATATTGGCAGATAATTATGGAATTGTGATTTAGTGTTATGGTAATGTATTTCAAAATATTTTTCTGTAATGTGTTTTACTCCCACTGTCTATGTAATATGAAGTCAAATATTGGCAGATACAGACACTTTACCCATAGCTGGCTCATCAACCAGTGACCGCTAGAAGCTATTCTTGTTCTTCATCTGTGTTCAAAATACTATAGTTTTAGTCTAGTAAATGACCAACAACGAAACAAAAACAAGTACTGTTACTTAAATCCAATGAATTTACATAATCAACACAGAATAGCTGACACTTTTTTCATGGTGACAAAAAATTAAACATTTTGTTATTACAGAAAGCCAAAAGCAACATCCCTGTTTACAACAAAGCAGGGAGTGTATCCCTTTTTGTTTTGAAAAATCTGTCACAGCACACCTTTGTACATTATACCTAAAGCCAAAGCTCTGTTCAAACAACGTGACCAGACAGCAACAGGTTAATAGGTAGGTTAGCAGCACAGAATGGTGTTAGGGCAGCGTTTCCCCAAAATCAAACCTCGGGACCCCAACGGGTGCACGTTTAGTTTTTTTTGCCTTAACACTACACATCTGATTTATATTATCAAAAGCCTGATGATTAGTTGATTATTTGAATCAGCTGTGTAGTGCTGGGACATTAAAACAAAACGTGGACCCCCTGGGGTCCCAAGGACCGAATTTGGGAAACACTTATGGTCAGACTGAACGCTACCCTCTGGAGAACAGTGGGAAGGAGGAGGAGTGGAATGTGGTCTGGTTCCCATCACCTCCTTGCCCTCTGTTCCTATCCTTACACTGCATCATATCCTGTTTCTAAAACCTGTCCTACTGGGCCATTATCCTGACATGAACAGGAAGCGAATGGAGTATTTTCTATGAACTACATTTCACTCTATTGAACACACCTCAAGTGGTCCTTTCCACTCCAATGGGCTAGAATGACATGAGTGTGCTGATGTCCACAGACCGATGTCCATGTTGTCTGTGTAATGTAGTGCCTTTGTACTGATGTGCAAATAACATAATGAAGAAACCTATCTGTAACCAAATGCAAACTAAGGGAAATAATTGAATTGGTCTTCCGTGCAAAAATAATGTACTATTTCATATTGTCATGATATCCAAAATAAATTCAACGTTTTCAATCAAATCAAATTGTTGAAAAATATAAGTACTTACTCATCAGAGCTAGTAATCCTGATTTAATCTGATGTCGTTATGAAAATAAGACTTCCGTGAGAAAATGATCTACTTTGTGGAACAATCCATTAGTTCTCCATAAACTCCTCTAGCTACTGTTCTTGACTAAGGTTAGTGCCTTAAGAAAACAACAGGGAAACATACATTATACAAACAGACTCCTCAAAATGGTCCAACTCAAAAATAACCACCCAAGTTTAAAACTGTTTGGCACCGACTGTGTCCATTCATTGTTGTCCGATGAGAGGCAACCAGTCTTTTACTACTAACCACTGTAAACCAGTTGTAAAGTAGCTAGTCATGTAGCTTCATATCTCAGTTATTTCAATACATGTTGTGCATGTCAGGCAGCTGGGGAGATGATATTCAATCCCTGGTATAATATCTATTGTGGTCAGTACTAATATCATTTTGATGCAGGCTTTTCTTTAGGCAGCTCTATTCCCAGCCTGGGTCCTTCTAGGTATGACGATGGAAGTGGATGATGTCATGGCGTGTCCCGTCACTTTACGGATGGGGATGGAGGTGGCTGTTGACTGATGGTGGTGGTCCTCTGATGTGTGTGTGTGTGTCTAGACCAGTAGTCGCAGCAGGAAGGACAGGGCGGCCCCGATGGAGAGGCCCAGGGCCAGGAAGAAAGTCATCAGGGCCCCGGCCGTCTCTGCATCTTTAGGAGCCACCAACCTCGGAGGAGATGGAGAGAGAGACAGGCGTGTATTCATAAGCATACTGCAGCAAAATTATTTGTCATGGAAAAATAAAACACAAGCATTTCTTATTGGACAAATTCGGGTAGGCCCCTTCCGGTTTCTGCTCGTGTGGTTCCTATTGAATACACCGCAGATATAGGGTAGGTTTTGTTGTGGTGTTACAGTGGCAACAAGGAAGTTGGCATGGTCGGGTGAGAGAAAAAGTATGTCATGTGACTGAAAGAGAATTCCAGAGTGTGTGTGGGAGAGAAGTGGTACCAAGAACTTGCTACGCCAAAGGTGACTAAAGAAGAGTGACAAACCACGACAAGTAGATTGGATTAGTCAATACGTGAATAACTGGCATAATGTTATGACAGCGGACTGTCACGTATGGTGCGCGCGTGTGTTACTTCTACTCACTGTGGGGCGTAGGACATGGAGAGGCAGACGCAGTATCCGTTGGAGAGGGAGAAGAGCATCATGATGAAAGCGAAGGCAGCGTCGTGGGAGAAGAGGACGGGGAGGTAGGAGCGGCTCTGGACGTTACAGAACATCAGCAGGGGAACAAACACCACCCTGGAGACCACCAGCCCCGGGAACAGACAACTCTCCTTGGGGGGCTGCGGTCCAGATACACAGAGAAATGTTACTGATATACAAGGTTGGATAGACACAATAAAATCATTTTAGAATAATAACTAAATGTAATACTAAGAACTAAAACTTTCGTGCTGGGAAAGAAAGTGAAGGATTATAAAACACTGGGAAACCTCGAAAGTTGTTACATAAATCAAATCCATTGTGATCCTATCAAATGTGTAATAAAATGACATTAATCCACAGAGATGAAATGGGATCAGACACCTACCCACTGGACCAGGGTGGTGACAGTTCTGCCGATCCAGTCACACACGTTGAAAATGAGGAAGCAGCACACAGAGATGAAATAAGGTTCTGATGGGAGGAAGAGGGAGAGAGGTGCTTCATCGGAGTTTTACATCTCATGCATATTAAACATACAGTATACATATCTACACTCTTAGAAAAAAAGGTGCTATCTAGAACCTAAAAGGGTTATTCGGATGTTCACATGGGATATCTTTTTAAAGAACCCTTTTTGGTTACAGGTAGAAAATGGTTCTACCTGGAATGAGAAAGGGTTCTCTTACGGGGACAGCCGAAGAACCCTTTTGAAACCAATTTTTCTAAAAGTGTATACATACGCCATTTCCCAGGGTACATGGTCTTGACGTCCACAGTGACGGCGGGGAACACAGCGAGAGTGACGGTGAAGACAAAAACCACACAGAAAGCCATCACCCATATCTGGAGAGAGAGAGAGAGAGAGGGACAAGGTAAGAAATATAGTGGAAACTCTCCCATGCTTAAACTCCTCTGGTGCTTTTAATGCATGTTGGGGAGTGAACAAGTGCACACTTCAGAAAAGGGTAGGGAATTGGACCTCAACTATACACCAGAGCCATATATTTAGAAAATACATAAATAAATATATGACCAGTAGAGAGCCTGCTGAGTAACAACAGAGGTCAACATTACCTTTTTAAACACCTCCATGACGGTGGACTTCCTGTCCCTGACCTCAGCCTGCTCCAGGGTTAAGAAGGCCTGCTTGGGACTGACCCCAGCCCCCTTTAGCTCCACCTCCTCGCCACTGGCACCTCCATTGGCCAAAGAGCCATTGGCGTGGCCATACAGCTTGCCGTTCTCCGCTGTGCCACTCTCTGTCACTGGAAGAAAGAGAAAGATTTCAGGGAAAATAGATTGACTTGACCTAA
The DNA here is from genome assembly GCF_023373465.1 of Oncorhynchus keta. NCBI lineage: Eukaryota > Metazoa > Chordata > Actinopteri > Salmoniformes > Salmonidae > Oncorhynchus > Oncorhynchus keta. The sequence continues at coordinate 15,163,427 of NC_068433.1, forward strand.
CACTGACCAATCAACAGGCAGAGAGAGGTACATGTGTGTGGGAGTAATGGCAGATGTCATTATAAAGGGAGAGAGGGACAGACACTAGTTTCTGGAGCCCACCAGACTACTACATTATCTGTTAAGAATAGGGCCAGGAGTTTTTCCTCACCCCATGACCTCATTAGGAAAAACTGGACCAAGCTATAGCTGAATTACTGTAGTCCCTGATCCCTCCAGGACCGATATTGAACAGCCCTGGCTTTCCTAGACCTTTGTTAATTTCCATGGAAACATCTATTGACGTTAACAGGAGAGTGATGGGGTGGTTTAATAGTGTCTGATCTGTAAATGTCCCACAGGGCAGCTCTTTGTCTGGGAAAGGTTGCTGCACTAATTGGATAAATGTGAATAAACTGGGCTAATGGGATAACGATCATTTAGACCATGGCCTGTATGCATCTAGCGTCTTAGAGTAGGAGTTCTGATTCGCCTTTGCCTTTTAGATCACAATTAACACGATTACATGGACGGGGGAGACCTGATCCTAGATCAGCACTCCTACTATGAGATGTTTGGATATGTACAACCAATGTTCCCGAGACTGCCGCACAGCTCAGTGCCAAAAACAATTAAAGGGAACTTTGCATACAACCCCTGAGTGTAAAGGAGAGTACTAGCAGTGACAATCTGCACTACTGTGGATGGTCATTGGTGAGATATATGAGCACAAAATAACCCACATCTTTCACTATGAATGGGTGTCTCTCACCTTTCAGCAGCCTCACCTTTCAGCAGCTCATCTGCAGTCTCCACCTCATAACTCCTGCTCTTGTCCAAGTAAAACTGGGCAAACTCCTGGATGAGACCGGAGCAGAGGCCAAATGAGACAGACTGAACATTCCCTGACCTTGAACACAGATTCCTCAGGTAAAACAAAGTCATGCCGTACTGCAGTATGGTCAGCTACAGGCCCGGGGGATACAGGGTCTGTTCTGAGGCCCAACCTGTGGTATCTACCAGGGCTTCTATTACATTCTAGTCCTGTAAAGCTGAGCAACTCACCAGGCGAGGCAGTAGGAGGTAGCTAAGCAAAGTGATCAGGGTTCCTACACACGGCGTGATGAAGTAACCCAACGCAGCCGTCTCAGGGTCCGTATCACCTGTCACACAACCACAACCACAACCACAACCACAACCACAAAATAGAAAGGAGAGGTCAGAGAACTACTTACAAGTGGAGTTGCAGAGGCCACATCATACTCATTTGTCTATGGCCAAAAGGTTTGAGAATGACACAAATATTAATTTTCACAAAGTCTGCTACCTCAGATTGTAAGATGGAAATGTGCATATACTTCAGAATTTTATGAAGAGTGATCAGATGAATTGCAATTAATTGCAAAGTCCCTCTTTGCCATGCAAATGAACTGAATCCCCAAAAACATTTCCACTGCATTTCAGCCCTGCCACAAAAGGACCAGCTGACATCATATCAGTGATTCTCTCGTTAACACAGCTGTGAGTGTTGACGAGGACAAGGCTGGAGATCACTCTGTCATGCTGATTGAGTTTGAATAACAGATTGGAAGCTTCAAAAGGAGGGTGGTGCTTGGAATCATTGTTCTTCCTTTGTCAACCATGGTTATCTGCAAGGAAACACGTGCCGTCATCATTGCTTTGCACAAAAGGGGCTTCATAGGTAAGGATATTGCTGCCAGTAAGGTTTCACCTAAATTAACCATTTATCTGATCATCAGGAACTTCAAGGAGAGTGGTTCAATTGTTGTGAAGAAGGCTTCGGGGCGCCCAAGAAAGTCCAGCAAGCGCCAGGACCGTCTCCTAAAGTTGATTCAGCTGCGGGACCGGGGCACCACCAGTACAGAGCTTGCTCAGGAAAGGCAGCAGGCAGGTGTGAGTGCATCTGCATGCACAGTGAGGCGAAGACTTTTGGAGGATGGCCTGGTGTCAAGAAGGGCAGCAAAGAAGCCACTTCTCTCCAGGAAAAACATCAGGGACAGACTGATATTCTGCAAAAGTTACAGGGATTGGACTGCTGGGGACTGGGATAGTCATTTTCTCTGATGAATCCCCTTTCTGATTGTTCGGGGCATCTGGAAAAAAGCTTGTCCGGAGAAGACAAGGTGAGCGCTACCATCAGTCCTGTGTCATGCCAACAGTAAAGCATCCTGAGACCATCCATGTGTGGGGTTGCTTCTCAGCCAAGGGAGTGGGCTCGCTCACAATTTTGCCTAAGAACACAGCCATGAATAAAGAATGGAACACATCCTCCGAGAGCAACTTCTCCCAACCATCCAGGAACAGTTTGGTGATGAACAATGCCTTTTCCAGCATGATGGATGGAGCACCTTGCCATAAGGCAAAAATGATAACTAAGTGGCTCAGGGAACAAAACATCGATATTTTGGGTTCATGGCCAGGAAACTCCCCAGACCTTAATCCCATTGAGAACTTGTGGTCAATCCTCAAGAGGCGGGTGGACAAACAAAACCCCACAAATTCTGACAAACTGCAAGCATTGATTATGTAAGAATGGGCTGTCATGAGTAAGGTTGTGGCCTAGAAGTTAATTGACAGCATGCCAGGGCGGATTGCAGAGGTCTTGAAAAAGAAGGGTCAACACTGCAAATGTTGACTCTGCATCATCTTCATGTAATTGTCACTAAAAGCCTTTGATACTTATGAAATGCTTGTAATTATACTTCAGTATTCCATAGTAACATCCGACAAAAAATATCTAAAGACACGGAAGCAGCAAACTTTGTGAAAATTAATATTTGTGACATTCTCAAAACTTTTGGCCACGACTGTACAAAAGTATGTGGACACCCCTTCAAATTAGTTGATTCGGCTATTTCAGCCACATCTGTTGCTGACA